>NC_052150.1:222153237-222326068 GCF_902713615.1 Scyliorhinus canicula
GGGCTGGCGCTGCCAAATTTCAGCAACTATTACTGGGCGGCGAATATAGCCATGATCAGGAAGTGGGTGGTGGGGGTGGAGTGGGTGGTGGGGGGGAGGGTCGGCATGGGAGCGTATGGAGACAGCTTCATACAAGGGCACCAGTTTGGGGGCATTGGTAACGGTGCCTCTGCCGTTCCCAGCGGCACGGTACTCCACCAGCCCCATGGTGGTGGCAGCCCTGAGAGTCTGGGGGCAATGGAGGAGACATGTGGGAGCAGAGGGAGCATCGGTTTGGTCTCCAATCTGTAATAATCACCGGTTTGCCCCGGGAAAGATGGACGGGGGGTTTCGGAGATGGCAGAGGGCAGGAATTGAGAGGATGGGGGATATGTTTATAGAGGGGAGCTTTCCGAGTATGATGGAGCTGGAGGAGAAGTTTGGGTTGGCGAGGGGAAACAAATTTAGGTACCTACCGGTATGGGACTACCTACGTAAACAGGTGTCATCCTTCCCGCTCCTACCGCTAAAGGGGATTCAGGACAGGGTTGTTTCCAGAGTGGGGGTGGGAGAAAATGAAAAATGAAATGAAAATCGCTTATTGTCACAAGTAGGCTTCAAATGAAGTTACTGTGAAAAGCCCCTAGTCACCACATTTCGGCACCTGTTCGGGGAGGCCGGTACGGGAATTGAACCGTGCTGCTGGCCTGCCTTGGTCTGCTTTAAAAGCCAGTGATTTAGCCCTGTGCTAAACCAGAGAAGAGAGCGTCTCGGACATTTATAAGGAGCTCATGGGGTCAGAGGAGACGCAGACCGAGGAGCTGAAGTGCAGGTGGAAGGAGGAGTTAGGGGGAGAGATAGAGGATGGTCTCTCAGGGCGGACGCATTGAGTTGAGTCAATGCGTCCACAACATGTGCCAGGCTCAGCCTTATACAGTTCAAGCTCATTCACCGGGCTCCCATGACAGTGGTCCGGATGAGCAGGTTCTTTGGGGTAGAAGGTATGTGCGCAAGGTGTGCGGGAGGACCAGCGAACCATGTCCACATGTTCTGGGCATATCCGAAGCTGAGGGGATTTTGGCAGGGGTTCGCGGATGTCATGTCCAAAGTGTTAAAAACAAGGGTGGCATTGAGCCCAGAGGTGGCGATTTTCAGGGTTTCGGAAGACCCAGGAATCCAGGAGGAGAAAGAGGCAGACGTTCTGGCCTTTGCTTCCCTGGTAGCCCGGAGACGGATACTATCAGCTTGGAGGGACTCAAAGCCCCCAAAGTCGGAGACTTGGCTATCGGACATGGCAAACTCTCTGTTTGGAGAAAATCAAGTTCGCCCTGAGAGGGTCACTGGTCGGGTTCACCCGGAGGCGGCAACCGTTCATCGACTCCTTTGCGGAAAATTAATCGTCAGCAGAGAGTGGGGGGGGGGGGGGGTAGTTTAGCTTAGAGTAGGGGGTTAATAAAGGTGAGACCTGTAAGGGAGGAGACGGCTTTTACACTATGTTTATAGTTTCATGTACATTGTTTATTGTGTTGTTGTTATAATACCAAAAAATACCTCAATAAAATATTTATTAAAAAAATAAAAATGTTAACTGAATTCATAGAATAAACATTGTTTTGTTTAAACATACTTTAGATCTCTGTTGCCCCACACCTGTAGAGTGGGCCGTGTGCTCCCCATACCACAATCTATTAAAAGTTGTGGGTCAGGTGAATTCCATGATACACTTTGGGGTTCTCTAAACCCTGGCCCATAATAAGTGCTAACCACTGTGCCGCCCCTGGAAGGGTCATAGGTACCCGAAACGCTCACCCTCGTTTCTCTCTCCACCGATACTGTCAGATCTGCTGAATTTCTCCCGCATTCTGTTTATATTTCAGACTTCCAGCACCCACAGGATTTTTCTTTAATTACAAAAGGAATAGAGATAGATTAGGGCCGGGATTCTCCCCTACCCGGCGGGCAGGGGGTCCCGGTGGGATGGAGTGGCGTGAACCACTCCGGTGTCGGGCCGCCCCAAAGGTAGGGGCCACGCCCTAACTTTGAGGGGCTAGGCCCGCGGCGGAGTGGTTGGCGCCCCGCCAGCCGGGGCCGAAGGGACTTCACCGGCCAGTGGAAGTCCGCGCATGCACCGGAGCGTCAGTGGCTGTTGATGTCATCCCCGCACAGGGTAGGCCCCTCGCGATGCTCCATTGGAACCTGCTCCCTCTGGGTGCTCGTGGGCCCCTGGGTCACTCCATGGGATAGAGAGGCAGCTAGAGGGAGCTCCAGAAACATCAAAATGATCTGCAAGTGCTGTAGATCCACCATTGTCTGTACCATACAGTTGACGTTTTCACCCATGGTCCTCAGGGACTGCGCCATGCTCCAGAGTTCTTCTGTCATGGAGCTGACCTTGTGTCTCAGACTTTCCATTGAGGACGCCACCCTACGCATTGCCGGCAACATCTCCTGCGACAGAAGACTTTGGGACTCCTCCATTCGAACTTGCAGCCACAGGAGCATCGCCGACATCCCCTCCTGGTATTCCCGACATCCGCCTTTGCATCTCTGAGGGACGGACATGTCCAGAGGCACAGCACCTGGCTGGGGCACAGTTGGTCCCCGAGATCCAGCAAACCTCTGACAGTCCGATCCCTGGGATGTTCCTGCCTCCACCTGATGTGCATCAGAAGCTGTGCGGTCCTCACCAGATAGTGACCCCGAAGTCCGCCTGCAAAGGTCGCCCACCTTTGTGTCGGTGTTGTGTGTGTCTGTGATGGTGGATGGTCCTTCTCCCAGATCACCTCGGAGGTCGTGTTGAGCGTGGGCGGTGGGACACTGCTGGTGAACGGACCAGGCTGATTGGGCGATATTTCTGTAAGGCAAGGGACCTGGTCTTCGTACATGTCCTGGTCAAAGGTTTGGCAGACACAGAACTCACTGGTCATCCGGATGAATGAAGAGTGGCTCCTCCTGACCTTTCCTCTCACAGGTTCACCTCGCTCTCAGCACAGGCCCGAGACCCTGGTGCTCCCCGGCGAACTCCAAGGCCTTACCCCCAAAATGAGTCAGGATCTTAATCCCGGGCATCCTACCGTCCATCTTCCCCCGCTCGCAGAGGTTTGGGCAAACGTATCCTGCTGGAACCCAAATGGGAAGATGTGAGCTGACGGCCTGGTGGCTCAGATATTGGTGATGGTTGGCATGTGTGGGCACTGCACTGAAGCAGGAGGGGTTCTGAAGAGCAATGCCAGGGGGGGGGGTAGGAAGCTTATGGGGAGTTGGGTGCTGGGGTCCTGCTGGGTGGCAACATGTGGGATCAAAGTTACATTCCGAGGGGTGATGGCAAGGTGGAGTGCAGAGAGGAGACCCCGGAGCATTTGCTCAGGCAGAATGGAGTAGGCCATTCATCTTCGAGCAGCTCTGCACCCCCGGCCCTCCCCCATCCTCTTAAGGAGGCACCGACTGTTTCCCAAACGGGATCCGTTATGTTGATAGAGGGTCTCCTGTCTGCCCGAAGGTATATCGTTGCTCGTCTCTCCTCAAAGGCTTCCAGCATACGGGTGAGGGCCCTGTCCGTGAATCGAGGAGCTGGCTTCCTAGCTGCCATCCTCCGGGAATGAATGGGAGTAAGTGTTGTGGGGGCCCTTTCAACGCAGCGCCCCATGGTTAACGTGCCCGAGGGAGAGCGAATCGGGCACTTCGCGCCTCAGGCATTTTCCACGTGGAGGAAATCTCTAAAAATTGGATCTCGCCACTGGGGCAGGCAGGAATCCCACCAGATTTCACACCGGGATTGGCACATTTATTTGGAAAATTCTATCCCATGTTTCAATTCGTCCAATCATGACTTACTATCTGACTGTGATCAAGGTACACCCTCTCGCCTCTCCTTTCCTTGGCTCACTCCTATTTCTCACCTACTTGCTGCACAGTGTCAGTTTTCACACGTACACTGATGTCCATCCAGCTGTGCCTCACCACTCTCTCCACTGTTGTTAAATATCAGTCTACATATCCAACATCCAGTACTGAATGGGCAGAACGTTCTCCCAAATAAAAGTTGGGAAGACTTTGTTTTCAATCCCCGTTCCAAACCTATTCACTCGCTACCAGCTCCATCCGTCTCCCTGGCAACAGTCTGAGATTAAAGCAGCCTGTTCACCTTGGTGTCAATGTGCCCCTGAGATGGGCTTTCAATCACACATTCGCATCATCACTGGCACGGTCTACTTGTGTCTCTTTAATCATTGCCTGTCCCTACCCCTGGCTTCAGCTCACCTACTGCCGAAACACCCACCCACAAGTCGTTCTCTCGGCATTTGACTTCTCCAACGTGCCCCCAGCTGGTCTCCCACCTTCTACCTTCCAACTTGAGGTCAGTCAATCCTCTGCTGCCTGGTCTCCTAACTCAAACCAAGTCACTGACCTCCATTAACCTCCTGGTTAAGCAAAGACTTGAGTTTCAAATCTCAGCCTTAGTTTTCGAATCTCTCCATGCCCACACCTCCCGATATCTCTGTAATCTCCTCCAACTCCACAACACTCAGAGATATCTGCACTGAACTCATTCTTGTCCATCCCCAATTTTAATCACTCGACCTTTGGTAGGCCTGCCTTCAGTTACCTAGGCCCGAACTCTGGACTTCCCTCCCTCCACCTCTCCAACTCTGCTTCCTGCTTTAAGACGCTCTTCACATCTCTTTGATCAAGACTTTAGTTATATAGAACATAGAACATAGAACAGTACAGCACAGAACAGGCCCTTCGGCCCTCAATGTTGTGCCGAGCCATGATCACCCTACTCAAACCCACGTATCCACCCTATACCCGTAACCCAACAACCCCCCCCCCCCCCTTAACCTTACTTTTTAGGACACTACGGGCAATTTAGCATGGCCAATCCACCTAACCCGCACATCTTTGGACTGTGGGGGGAAACCGGAGCACCCGGAGGAAACCCACGCACACACGGGGAGGACGTGCAGACTCCGCACAGACAGTGACCCAGCCGGGAATCGAACCTGGGACCCTGGAGCTGTGAAGCATTTATACTAATCACCATGCTGCCCAATATATCCTCCTTTGGCTTGGTAAAGCTCCTGTGAGGTACCTGGGAACATTTTATGTTAAAGTGCTATATGAATATAATTTGCTGTAGTATTTGCATATTAACTAAGTTTATTTATACGTTGGTAGTGGGAATTAACTGGTAACTCACTTGTTCCTCTATTGATAGACACAGATTTTTGGCTTAGGAGATATATGCTTGTAATATATAATCCTGTAAATAAATATTTATAAAAGTGTGCAAGCAGTTCAATCCTCCAACAACTTATTTTTCTGGAATGTAACACTAGGCAGGTAAACTTAGAAACAAAATTACTCCCCGTTCCTCTGGGCCAGTCTCACGAGTGGCGGAAGTATGAGAACAGGACATTTGCCTTGTGCCTGAGTGTTGGGTGAAATGAGAGATTCAACTGGGAAAGACGCACTAGAATAACTTAGAAAAAGAGAGATGTAAGGCAGCACGGTGGCTCAGTGGTTAGCACTGCTGCCTCACGGCGCCAAGGTCCCAGGTTCGATCCCAGCTCTGGGTCACTGTCCATGTGGAGTTTGCACATTCTCCCCGTGTCTGCGTGGGTTTCACCCCCCCAACCCAAAGATGTGCAGGCTAGGTGGATTGGCCACGCTAAATTGCCCCTTAATTGGAAAAAATGAATTGGGTGCTCTAAATTTAAACAAAAAAGTCAAAAAAAAAGGGGTTAAAAAAGAAAAAGAGAGCATGTGTCAGGAATGAGAAATATTCCTTGACCTGTTGAAGCCTCTGAGACAAATACGTTAATTCTTCTGCAGTAACCATGGAAACATAGAATTGCTACAGTGCAGAAGGAGGCCATTCAGCCCATAGGGTCTGCACCAACCCTCTGAAAGAGGATCCTAACTAGGCCCACTCCATCGCCCTATCCCCCTAACCCCACCCAACCTGCACATCTTTGGACTGTGGGAGGAAACCGGAGCACCCGGAGGAAATCCACGGGGAGATTGTGCAGACTCCACACAGACAGTCACCCAAAACATAAAATTACCTTGAGAAGCCCCAGTATTCTCCCGTCCAACACCCCGGGCGCGATTCTCCGCTCCCCACGCCGGGTGGGAGAATCGCGGGAGGGCCGCTCTGGCACCCCCCGCGATTCTCCCACCCCCCCAAAATGGCATGTCGCGTTTTGCGACACGCCGCTTGGAGAATCGCGGGCCGCCGTTTTTCACGGGCCGAGCGGCCTGCCAATCCCGACCGGTTCACGCCGGCGGCAACCACACCTGGTCGCTGCCGGCGTGAACATGGCGCCAATACCTGGTTTGTGGCTTGTGGGGGGCGGAGAGGAGAGTGATCACCTCGGCCGTGCTCGGGAGGGGTCTGGCCCGCGATCGGTGCCCACCGATCGTCGGGCCGGCGACTCAAAGGGCGCACTTTTCCCCTCCGCCGCCACGCAACATCAAGCTGCCACGTCTTGCGGGGCAGCAGAGGGGAAGAGGGCAACCACACATGCGCGGATTGGAGCCGCCCAACCTGCGCATACGCGGCTGACGTCATTCGGCGTGCCGGCCACGTCATTCTCGGCGCGCCGTGCCTTGACGCCAGCGACAAGGCCCCGCGGTCGAGATTTACGGCACGGCCCTCCTCACCCCCCGGGGGGGGGGGGGGGGGGGGGGAAGAATAGGGGGAGAGGAGCGGCCTACGACGCCGTCGTGAACCTCTCCGGGTTTCACGACGGCGTCGGGCCTTGCGGAGAATTCCGCCCAACGTATCTGAACCAGAATCACTGGGTTCGAATCCCACCCCAGGAATTGATGGTCAAGGAAGGTGTGTTTGTAATGATAATAATAATAATCTTCATTAGTGTCACAAGTAGACTTACATTAACATTGCAATGAAAAGCCCCTAGTCGCCACATTCCGGCTCCTGTTCGGGTACACAGAGGGAGAATTCAGGATGTCCAAATCACCTAACAGCACATCTTTCGGGACTTGTGGGAGGAAACCGGAGCACCCGGAGGAAACCCACACAGATACAGGGAGACAGGGGCTTGTTTAGCACAGTGGGCTAAATCGCTGGCTTGTAATGCAGAACACAGCCAGCAGCGCGGTTTCAATTCTCGTACCAGCCTCCCTGAACAGGTGCCGGAATGTGGCGACTAGGGGCTTTCCACAGTAACTTCATTGAAGCCTACTTGTGACAATAAGTGATTATTATTATATGCGGACTCCGCACAAACAGTGACCCAAGCCAGGAATCGAACCCAGGTCCGAAAGAGAAAATGCTGGACAATCTCAGCAGGTCTGGCAACATCTGTACGGAGAGAAAAGAGCTACTGTTTGATGTTTGCAGCATGGTAGCACAATTGCTTCACAGCTCTCAGGTCCCAGGTTCGATTCCCCGTTGGGTCACTGTCTGTGCGGAGTCTGCACGTTCTCCCCGTGTCTGCGTGGGTTTCCTCCGGGTGCTCCGGTTTCCTCCCACAGTCCAAAGATGTGCAGGTTAGGTGGATTGGCCATGCTAAATTGCCCCTTAGTGACCAAAAAGGTTAGGTGGGGTCACTGAGTTATGGGGATAGGGTGGAAGTGTGGGATTAAGTAGATGCTCCTTCCAAGGGCTGATATGATTCCATGATATTGCGGTGGAGGGTGAATCATTAGATGGTTTCAAGAAGGATATAGATTTATTTCTGAGATAAAAAGGGTTAAAAGGACATGGGGAACAGGCAGGGACGGGATATTTGAGACCAGGAAGAGATCAGCTATGATCTGATTGAACGGTGGAGCAGGCTCAAAGGGCTGATTTGTCGACACTGGCTCCTAATTCCTGTGTTCCTGTGCCAGACCTGCTGAGTTTTTCCAGCATTCTCTGTTTGTATTTCAGTATTCCAGCATCCATCGCATTTTGCTTTTATTTCAGTTGTAGCCTAAACAATGCTTCATAATGATTTGATATAACTGATACCATAAGGTCTGCTAACAGCTCTCTTACTGTGTTCCACTATCTTCAAATTCGATGCACACTGACCCTCTACCCCTACACACACTTTAGAACTGTGCCATTCAGAATATATTTATCTGCCTATACTTTCAGGAGCCTTGTTATCGCATACTTAATAATAGATTCTAGCATTTTCCCTGCTGATGTCAAGCTGACTGACTTATTGTTCCCTGTTTGGGCTCCCCATCTCCTTCCCTGAACAGTTTTAATATAAAGCCAAAACGTACAGGTGGATAAATGTATCAGAGCATTTGCCATCACTCACAGCACTGGCAGCAATGGCTTTGGTGGCACCCACTCCCGCACAATGCACACCATCTCCTCTGAGGAAGGGCCCATTCTGTGACGCGAGAGCTGATTCTCCAGTCAGACGGGCGTGGAGTGCACGGCCGGGGAAACCGTGGTTGGAAAGTGTCCCGCGATGAGGTGACTTTGCCAGTCAATGCCAGAGAGAGATCAATCCCAGTGACCCACCACCTCTACTCAGCTGACCAGTTCACACTTACTTTATTTTCGATTTCCAATGTTTGTGCTATTTTGTTCCTGTGGGTCCAGCCGAACTCAGATATATAAATATGTACCGCATATTCCCATCCATCAGTTCAACAAGCATACACTTTCCACTTGTCTAATAAATATATTCATAACAAACTCTTCTCAGAAACATTAATTATTTATGCGCTTTGTCCAATCTGTGACTATAGCTCCCACATACTAACTACATCACCATGCATCTGATCATTATAATCTTTATTAATGTCACAAGTCGGGCTTACATTAACACTGCAATGAAGTTACTGTGAAAAGCCCCTAGTCGCCATGTTCTGGCTCCTGTTCGGGTACACGGAGGGAGAATTCAGAACGTCCAATCCACCTAACAGCACGTCTTTCGGGACTTGTGGGAGGAAACCGGAGCACCCGGAGGAAACCCAAGCAGACACGGGGAGAACGTACAGACTCTGCACAGACAGTGACCCAAGCCGGGAATCAAACCTGGGTCCCTGACACTGTGAAGCAGCAGTGCTAACCACTATGCTACTGTGCCACCCATATTAGCATATTGTATTCATCTCGATATTATCTGTCTTTATTATTACTAATCATTTCATTACATTATCATTGTTTCCTGAGAAGGAAAAATGACTTGCATTTATATAGCACCTTAGGATCCGCCGAGGCACTTTACAGCGAACTTTTTGAAGTATTGAATGTAGGAAACGCCAAAGCCAATTTGTGCACAGCAAGCTCCCAGGAACAGCTAATCACCAGATCAGCTGTTGCTTGCTGCTGTTGCTTGATGGGTAAATATTGGCCGAGGACACCGGGGCAAATGCCGCCTGTGTTTCTTCAGATTACTGGCACAGGGGGCGCGATTGTCCGCTCCCCACGCTGGGTGGGAGAATCGCGGGAGGGCCGCTCTGGCACCCCCCGCGATTTTCCCACCCCCCCCCCCCCCCCCCCCCCCCCCGTTTTTCACGGCGACCAGCGATTCTCCGGCCCGGATAGGCCGAGCGGCCTGACGACCCCAACCTGTTCACGCCGGCGGCAACCACACCTGGTCGCTGCCGGCGTGAACAGCGTGCGACCGGTAAGTGTGGGGCCTGTGGGGGGGTGGAGGGGGGATCGAGCACCACGGGCGTGCTCGTCAGATGTCTGGCCCGTGATCGGTGCCCACCGATTGTCGGGCCGGCATCTCTAAGAGACGCACTCTTTCCCCTCCGCCGCCCCGCAAGATCAAGCCGCCATGACTTGCGGGGCAGCGGAGGGGAAGACAGCAACCGCGCCGGAAAACCTGAGCATGCGCAGCTGACGTCACTTAGGCGCCGCCGGCCGCGTCATTCTCAGCGCGCCGCGTCAAGGCCCGGCGGCCGAGTTTCTCGCAACGCCGCTCCTAGCCCCCCGGGGAGGGAGAATAGGGGACGAAGAGCGGCCTCCGACGCCAGATTGAAACACTCCGGGTTTCACTCCGGCGTCGGCCGTTGCGGAGAATCGCGCCCAGGATCCTTCATGTCTGTCAGAGGTCAGATGAGGCCTCAGTAAAATGTCTCATTCAAAAGGCAGCAGCTTGGAGATCCGCACTCCCTCAGGACGATACCAGAGTGCCAGCCTTGATTTTAGCGCTCAAGTCCTGTGTTGGGATCCCCGTGATTGAGAAGTGACAATGCTGCCAGCTGTACCACATCTGGCATTTTGATAACTTGCTCATGTAACCAAATTTCACCGGCGTGCCTTGCCAGTGAATGAGGACGGATTATTATTTTATTGGAAGTGGCATCGACTTGAAGCTTGGCGCTGACTTCAAAATGAAATCTTTGGGGGAACCTGGGGCCTCTAATATTCCCTTTCGGACTCCGTGCCTCCACCAGAACCTTTCCAAGCCCAACTTCTCAATGATGGGAGAACGTCTGACAACGTGATAATGTTCTGTCTGCGTCCGCAGGGGGGGGCGGAGCCTCTGAAACTGTCTTGAGAGAAAGGAAGCTGAGATCAGGAACTTGGCGTACTGCTTGCTTGTGTGCGTCACGTTGCCAAGTCGTAACGTTTGAAAGTGCTGTGGTGGCACGGCGGCACAGTGGTTAGCACTGCTGCCTCACAGCTCCAGGGTCCCGGGTTCGATTCCCGGCTTGGGTCACTGTCTGTGTGCAGTTCTCCCCGTGTCTGCGTGGGTTTCCTCCGGGTGCTCCGGTTTCCTCCCACAGTCCGAAGAGGTGCGGGTTAGGTGGATTGACCGTGCTAAATTACCCCTTAGTGTCCAAAAGGTTAGGTGGCGTTACGGGGACAGGGTAGAGGCGTGGGTTTAAGTAGGGTGTTCTTTCCAAGAGCCGGTGCAAACTCGATGGGTCGAATGGCCTCCTTCTGCACTGTAAATTCTACAAACTATGAATGATTGTTAAACGAAGGAACACAAAAGTCATTCTGTGCGCACAATAATCAAGATGTGAATGATCTTTTGCTGTATTATTTGAGGGCGGAACGTTAGCCAGGACTCAGAAACTGCAAATAATAGGCCCGCAAATAATACGATATTATTCAAACCCATCTGGGCCTAGCACAACAGGCCAGTACACCTCGGTTTTATAATCTTATTTGGAAGATTGTGTCCTAAATTCACACATAATCCAAGACAATGGGCATGTGGCCTAGCCGTGGAGGATCACAGCCAAATATGATGCAATCCTCACCTGCGATCACCATGCAATGTGCCGGCAGTGGGTGCCTGACAGAATACCAAGAAAGAGTAGGACACTAAGCTTATTTGCCCTCTTGCTAATGCAGGGGAGCTGACCCAAACGGCAGAGCCTCCAATTCCCTGCCTCTAAACCAACACGTACTCCTGAAGGAAAGAATGAATTTGTATTTGGAGAGCACCTTGGGACATCCCAAAGTGCTTCACAGTCAGTGAGGTACCCTTTCAAGCGCAGTTACTGTTCTAGTGTAGGGAATGGGGCTGTGATTTTGTGCACAGCAAGATCCCGCCGGCTGCAGTGAGATCAATAGCCGAAGCTGCGATCTCCCTGGTCAGCGCCACTCCAATCAGTCACTGCCTTGAGGAGCCAAGGCTGCTCTGGAAAATGGTAAGAAGTCTGACAGCACCAGGTTAAAGTCCAACAGGTTTGTTTCAAACGCGAGCTTTCGGAGCACCGCTCCTTCCTCAGGTGAATGAAGAGATATGTTCCAGAAACAAATATATAGACAAAGTCAGCAATGCCGGACAATGCTTGGAATGCGAGCATTTGCTGGTTATCTTGTCTGCTTTCCACTGTTTCTGGAAAATGGCGCCAACAGAAGGTTAACCGACACAGGCCCTTGAGCAGGACGCGGGAGAGCTGATGGAGCAGCTAATGCTAAAGATTGCCTTTGCAGCTGGAAGCGGACATCGCTTTCCATTCCTTAACAAGAACAGATGCCTCCTGTCAAGACTGGGCCTTGAGAGACGCAGCATTAATGTTTAAGAAAGATGGTCTTATTAGAAGAAGAAATAAGAACATCAGTCATGTAAAAGACAGGTTAATAATGAAGATAAGAGGAAGAGGCCAGCCAGAATGACCAGATTATTAGCCAGAGCCTGTAAATTAGCTACGGAACTCAAGCCAGGCTCTGTGGAGACAGTTAGTAATGTGTGGGATGTGGCAGCCCCGTGATTTCATTGTCACATCACAGTTCCAGGCTGAAGACAAGTCATAAATTATACTCGCATTGGGCAATCTTTTTTAGACCAGAATTTTCACAAGCCGTTTTTCTTCCCCCCCCCCCCCCCACCCTGTTTTCCTCCTGGGAAAAGAAAATAACGTGAGTGAAAATTCTGAATTTGGGAAGTTAAAGGACCGGATATGGTCCCATCACCTGGCAGAGCAACTACTCTTAATTTCTTAACGTGAAGCCTCGGCGATAACATTTGTTGGATTATTGAACAATGCAAGGCAACACTGCTACCTCCGCCCCATCCCAAACTCAGAGAAAGTCAGACCAAACTCAGTGAGACTCAACCTTGGCACCAGACTGGGGAAGGACAGAAAGATATTTCGCCTCTCTGGAACAGTTCCTCCAGATTGGAGGGTAACTAATTTAACCCCACTATTTCAAAGGGAGTGTGGTAGTCCCCACTGATGTATATACTGTATATATATATGTGTTTTACGATAAGGCCCCTGTACTCCAGGTACGAGGGTACACTGATCCCTGCCTGCTGGCTCCGCCCAGTAGGCGGAGTATAAATATGTGTGCTCCCTGTTCAGCAGCCATTTCGTCAGCTGCTGCAGGAGGCCACACATCTCAGTGTAATAAAGCCTCGATTACATCCCACTCTCGTCTTCTCGTAATTGATAGCGCATCGGGGAGGTAGAGAGAAAACAGGGAATTATAGGCCAGTGAGTCTGTCATAAGTAGCGGGGAGTCCATTATTGAACAATTTACAGTGGGAGCAGTTGGAAAACAGTGGGAGGATCGGACAGAGTCAGCATGGATTTATGAAGCCAAATTCATGCTTGACAAATCTACTGGGATTCTTTAAGGATGTAACTAGTAGAGTTGGCAAGTGGAGAGCCTGTGGATGTGGTTTATTTGGAGTTTCAGAAGGCTTTTGTCCCACATAAGAGATTAGTGTGTAAAATTAAAGCGCATGGGATTGGGGGCAGTGTATTGAGATGGATACAAAACTGAAATGAAATGAAAATCGCTTATTGTCACGAGTAAGCTTCAAATGAAGTTCCGGCGCCTGTTCGGGGAGGCTGGTACGGGAATTGAACCATGCTGCTTGCCTGCCTTGGTCTGCTTTCAAAGCCAGCAATTTAGCCCTGTGCTAAACCAGCCCCAACTGGTTGGCAGACAGGAAACAAGTATAGTAATAAACAGGTCTTTTTCTAAATGGCAGGCAGAGACTAGTGGGGTACCGCAGGGATCAGTTTTAGAACCCCAACTATTCACAATATATATTAATAATTTTGATGATGGAACTAAATGTAGTATCTCCAAACTTGGGCGGGAGGGTGAGCTGTGAGGAGGATGCAGAGATGCTTCAGTGTGATTTGGACAAGTTGAGTGAGTGGGCAAACACATGACGGATGCAGTATAATGTGGATCAACGTGAAGTTACCCTCTTTGGTAGCAAAAACAGGAAGACAGATTACTCTGTGAGTGGTTATTGCTTGAGAAAGGGGACAAGGAAACATGGATGTCTTTGTACACCAGACGGCGAAAGTAAACATTCAGGTACAGCTGAAGAAGGCAAAGGTATGTTGGCCTTCATTGCGAGAGGATTCGAGTACAGGAGCAGGGATGTCTTGCTGCAATTATACAGGGTCTTGGTGAGGCCACACCTGGAATATTGTGTGCAGTTTTGGGCTCCTTATCTGAGGATGGATTTAAAAGAAAATTAATTTGTGGGATGTGGGCGTCCCTGGTTAGGCCAGCATTTATTGTCCATCCCTAGTTGCTCATCAGAAGGTGGTGGTGCCTTCTTAGAAGCCATGTCCAAGGTTGAGGGGGTGAAGGTGGAACCTTGCCCCGAGAGTGGCAGTCTTCGTGGTTTTGGGCCAGCCAGAACTGCATATGGAGAAGGGGGACGATGCCCTGGCTTTTGCTTCCTTAATCGCCCGCCGGAGAATCCTGCTCGGTTGGCGATCAGCGGCGCCACCCACAGCTGCAGACTGGCTAGCAGACCTGGCGGAATTTCTCCACCTGGAGAAGATTAAACACACCATCCAAGTGGCGGGCAAGGGCTTCCACAAAGTCATTCATCAGCCTGTTCTAAGACCTGTTCGAAGCCAACAGGGACTAGGAAGAGAGGGGGCAGGGGGCGAGGGATGAAGGAAAACAAATAAGAACACGGGCAGTACGGTGGCACAGTGGGTTAGCACTGCTGCCTCATGGTGCCAAGGCCCCAGGTTCGATCCCGGCTCCGGGTCACTGTCCGTGTGGAGTTTACACATTCTCCCCGTGTTTGTGTGGGTTTCGCCCCCACAACCCAAAACGATGTGCAGGGTAGGTGGATTGGCCACGCTAAATTGCCCCTTAATTGGAAAAAAATTAATTGGGTACTCTAAATTTATTTTTAAAAATCAAGTAAGTGCACACACAATGTACAGGAACAGAGGGGGCACGGGGAGGAGGAACAAAGAACAGAGTACAGCACAGGGACAGGAGGGGTGGGAACCCAGGGGAGTCACAGAACAAAACAAAGGGAAACAGGGAGGAGGGGAGGGCCACATGTAAATATCTCTGTAAATAGGAAATGACTTTATATATAAATACCAGGTGCACCACAGATTGAGCTGTTACTCTGTAAAAACTAGAAAATGCCAATACAAATATTTTTTTAAAGAAGGTAATGGTGAGTTGCCTTATTGAATCGCTACAGTTGTTGTTCTTTGTATCGAGGGTGTGCAGCGAAGGTTTACCAGGCTGATTCCTGGGATGGTGGGACTGACGTATGAGGAGAGATTGAATCGGCTAGGATTGTATCCACTGGGAGTTCAGAAGAATGAGGAGTGGGCAGCACGGTAGCACAATGGTTAGCACTGTGGCTTCACAGCTCCAGGGTCCCAGGTTCGATTCCCCACTCGGGTCACTGTCTGTGCGGAGTCTGCACGTTCTCTCTGTGTCTGCGTGGGTTTCCCCTGGGTGCTCCGGTTTCCTCCCACAGTCCAAAGATAGGGGCTGGTTTAGCACACCAGGCTAAATCGCTGGCTTTTAAAGCAGACCAAGCAGGCCAGCAGCACGGTTCGATTCCCGTACCAGCCTCCCCGAACAGGCGCCGGAATGTGGCGACGAGGGGCTTTTCACAGTAACTTCATTGAAGCCTACTCGTGACAATAAGCGATTTTCATTTTCATTTCATTTTCATGTACAGGTTAAGTGGATTGGCCATGATTTAAAAATTGCCCTTAGTGTCCAAAAAGGTGAGGAGGGGTTACTGGGTTACGGGATAGGGTGGAAGTGAGGGCTTAAGTGGGTCGGTGCAGACTCGATGGGCCAAATGGCCTCCTTCTGCACTGTATGTTCTATGGGGGGGGGGGGGGGGGGAGGGGGAGAGGGGGCAACAGATTACTGAGTTGGATGAGCAGCCATGATCATAATGAATGGCGGAGCAGGTTCGAAGGGCTGAATGGCCTCCACCTGCTCCTGTTTTCTATGTTTCTCGCATGACCTCAGGGCATTCCAAGGCATCTTACAGCGGGAAGGTAGGTTTCCCACTTTAAAATCTTACATTACAGGAGAAGCGGCCTTTGCTTTTTAACTAACTGTTTTTTTTGTTTCAGAGCAGCAAGAAACTGGAATTCGGCCGTGGGCATTTCTGGGAAGGTGTGTAGTACCTGTATATAAGTTGGGCGGTTGCTAAACCCGAGACACTACACTTGTAGTGTCCCCCACCCTTCCACCTCCTCTAACCTAAGGGGCTGAGTGAATATCAGGTAAGCTCTTCCTTTCTTTTTCTTGTTTTATCTGGAGGGGATGGCAGGGAAGGCAGTGCAATGTTCCTCCTGCAGAATGTTTGAGGTGAGGGACGCCGTCAGTGTCCCTGCTGATTTCACCTGTGGGAAGTGCACCCATCTCCAGCTCCTCAGAAACCGCGTTAGGGAACTGGAGCTGGAGCTGGAGGAACTTCAGATTATTCGGGAGCAGGGCCGGCTCAAGGTACCGGCAACTCGGGCAGTCGCCCGGGACGCCATGTGCTGGGGGCGCCTTCAACGAGTGCGTGACCAGCGTCAGAGACCTGCCGACAGAGAGACCGGCCCGCCGATCGGTGAGTCCCGATCATATACCAGGTCACTCCCCCCCCCGACCCCCCGCCCCCGACCCCCCCGACCCGACCCGGCTACCCCGACCCGACCCCCCCCCGACCCGACCCGACCACCCCCGACCCGACCCCCCCCGACCCGACGCGACCCCCCCGACCCCGACCCGACCCCCCCCGACCCAACGTGACCCCCCCCGACCCGATCCCCCCCGACCCGACGCGACCCCCCCCGCCCCGACCCCCCCCCGACCCCAACCCGACCCCCCCCGACCCCGACCCGACCCCCCCCGACCCGACCCCCCCCGGACCCGACCCGACCCGACACCCCCCCCCCCGGACCCGACCCGACACCCCCCCTGGACCCGACCCCCCCCGGACCCGACCCCCCCCCGGACCGACCCCCCCCTGGACCCGACCCCCCCCGGACCCGACCCCCCCACCCCGGACCCGATCCCCCCCCTCCCCGATCCCCCCCCGGACCCAACCCCCCCCCCCCCCGGACCCGCCCCCCCCCCCCGGACCCGACCCCCTCCCCGAAGGGCGCCGAAGTTCAGCTTGCCTGGGGCGCCAGCAACCCTAGGGCCGGCGCTGTTCGGGAGGCAGAGGTGGTCATAGATAGAAGCTTTGGGGATGTAGTTATTCCGAAGAATAAAGATAGATGGGTGACATAGGCACCAACGAAATTGGTAGGAAAAGGGATAGGGTTGTAAGGCAGGAATTCAGGGAGCTAGAGTGGAATCTTAGAACTAGAACAAACATAGTTATTATCTCTGGGTTGTTACCTGTGCCACGTGCTGGCGAGACGAGGAATAGGGAGAGAGAGCAGTTGAACACATGGCTACAGGGATGGTGCAGGAGGGAGGGTTTCAGATACCTGGATAATTGGGGCTCATTCTGGGGTAGGTGGGACCTCTACAAACGGGATGGTGTACACCTGGACCAGAGGGGTACCAATATCCTGGGGGGGAAATTTGCTAATGCTCTTCGGGAGGGTTTAAACTAATTCAGCAGGGGGTTGGGAACCTGAATTGTAGCTCCAGTACACAAGAAGCTGAGAGTAGTGAGGTCATGAGTAAGGTTTCAAGGTTGCAGGAGTGTACCGGCAGGCAGGAAGGTGGTTTAAAGTGTGTCTACTTCAACACCAGGAGTATCCGGAATAAGGTGGGTGAACTTGCAGCATGGGTTAGAACATAGAACATAGAACAGTACAGCACAGAACAGGCCCTTCGGCCCTCAATGTTGTGCCGAGCCATGATCACCCTACTCAAACCCACGTATCCACCCTATACCCGTAACCCAACAACCCCCCCCCCCAACCTTACTTTTATTAGGACACTACGGGCAATTTAGCATGGCCAATCCACCTAACCCGCACATCTTTGGACTGTGGGAGGAAACCGGAGCACCCGGAGGAAACCCACGCACACACGGGGAGGACGTGCAGACTCCACACAGACAGTGACCCAGCCGAGAATCGAACCTGGGACCCTGGAGCTGTGAAGCATTTATGCTAACCACCATGCTACCCTGCTACCCCATTGGTACCTGGGACTTCAATGTTGTGGCCATTTCGAAGACATGGATAGAGCAGGGACAGGAATGGTTGTTGCAGTTTCCGGTGTTTAGATATTTCAGTAAGCTCAGGGAAGGTGGTAAAAGGGGGGGGGAGGGGTGGCATTGTTGGTCAAGGACAGTATTACGGTGGCAGAAAGGACGTTTGATGAGGACTCGTCTACTGAGGTAGTATGGGCTGAGGTTAGAAACAGGAAAGGAGAGGTCGCCCTGTTGGGAGTTTTCTATAGGCCTCCGAAAAGTTCCAGAGATGTAGAGGAAAGGATTGCAAAGATGATTCTGGATAGGAGCGAAAGTAACAGGGTAGTTGTTGTGGGGGACTTTAACTTTCCAAATATTGACTGGAAGCACAATAGATCGAGTACTTTAGATGGGTCCATTTTTGTCCAATGTGTGCAGGAGGGTTTCCTGACACAGTGTGTAGATAGGCCAACAAGAGGCGAGGCCACATTGGATTTGGTACTGGGTAATGAACCAGGACAGGTGCTAGATTTGGAGGTAGGTGAGCACTTTGGTGATAGTGACCACAATTCAGTTATGTTTACTTGAGCCATGGAAAGGGTTAGGTATATACCGCAGGGCAAGAGTTATAGCTGGGGGAAAGGCAATTATGATGCGATGAGGCAAGACTTAGGATGCATAGGATGGGGAAGGAAACTGCAGGGGATGGGCACAATTGAAATGTGGAGCTCATTCAAGGAACAGCTACTGCATGTCCTTGATAAGTATGTACCTGTCAGGCAGGGAGGAAGTGGTCGAGCGCGGGAACCGTGGTTTACTAAAGTAGTTGAAACACTTGTCAAGAGGAAGAAGGAGGCTAACGTAAAGATGAGACATGAAGGTTCAGTTCGGGCGCTCGAGAGTTACAAGTTAGCTAGGAAGGACCTAAAGAGAGAGCTAAGAAGAGCCAGGAGGGGACATGAGAAGTCTTTGGCAGGTAGGATCAAGGATAACCCTAAAGCTTTCTATAGGTATGTCAGGAATAAAAGAATGACTAGGGTAAGAGTAGGGCCAGTCAAGGAGAGTAGTGGGAAGTTGTGTGTGGAGTCCGAGGAGATAGGAGAGGTGCTAAATGAATATTTTTCGTCAGTATTCACGCAGGAAAAAGACAATGTTGTCGAGGAGAATACTGAGATACAGGCTACTAGACTAGAAGGGCTTGAGGCGCATAAGGAGCAGGTGTTAGCAATTCTGGAAAGCGTGAAAATAGATAAGTCCCCTGGGCCGGATGGGATTTATCCTAGGATTCTCTGGGATGTTAGGGAAGAGATTGCTGAGCCTTTGGCTTTGATCTTTATGTCGTCATTGTATACAGGAATAGTGCCAGAAGATTGGAGGATAGCAAATGTTGTCCCCTTGTTCAAGAAGGGGAGTAGAGATAACACCGGTAACTATAGACCAGTGAGCCTTACTTCTGTGTGGGCAAAGTCTTGGAAAGGTTTATAAGAGATAGGATTTGTAATCATCTAGAAAGGAATAATTTGATTAGGGATAGTCAACACAGTTTTGTGAAGGGTAGGTCGTGCCTCACAAACCTTATTGAGTTCTTTGAGCAGTTGATGTGGTGTACATGGATTTCAGTAAAGCGTTTGATAAGGTTCCCCACGGTAGGCTAATGCAAAAAATACGGAGGCATGGGATTCAGGGTGATTTAGCAGTTTGGATCAGAAATTGGCTAGCTGGAAGAAGGCAGAAGGTGGTGGTTGATGGGAAATGTTCAGCCTGGAGTTCAGTTACTAGTGGTGTACCACAAGGATCTGTTTTGGAGCCACTGCTGTTTGTCATTTTTATAAATGACCTGGAGGAGGGCGTACAAGGATGGATGAGTAAATTTGCAGATGACACTAAAGTCGGTGGAGTTGTGGACAGTGCGGAAGGATGTTGCAGGTTACAGAGGGGCATAGATAAGCTGCAGACCTGGGCTGAGAGGTGGCAAATGGAGTTTAGTGCAGAAAAGTGTGAGGTGATTCATTTTGGAAGGAGTAACAGGAAGACAGAATACTGGGCTAATGGGAAGATTCTTGGTAGTGTGGATGAGCAGAGAGATCTCGGTATCCATGTCCATAGATCCCTGAAAGTTGCAACCCAGGTTGAGAGGGTTGTTAAGAAGGCATACGGTGTGTTAGCTGTTATTGGTAGAGGGGTTGAGTTTCGGAGCCATGAGGTCATGTTGCAGCTGCACAAAACTCTGGTGCGGCTGCATTTGGAGTATTGCGTGCAGTTCTGGTCGCCTCATTATAGGAAGGACGTGGAAGCATTGGAAAGGGTGCAGAAGAGATTTACCAGAATGTTGCCTGGTATGGAGGGAAGATCTTACGTGGGAAGGCTGAGGGACTTGAGGCTATTTTCGTTAGAGAGAAGAAGGTTGAGAGGTGACTTAATTGAGGCATACAAAATGATCAGAGGATTAGATAGGGTGGACAGTGAGAGCCTTTATCCTCGGATGGTGATGGCTAGCACGAGGGGACATAGCTTTAAATTGAGGGGAGATATATATCGGACAGATGTCAGAGGTAGGTTCTTTATTCAGAGAGTAGTAAGGGCGTGGAATGCCCTGCCTGCAACAGTAGTGGACTCGCCAACATTAAGGGCATTTAAATGGTCATTGGAGAAGCATATGGATGATAAGGGAATAGTGTAGATGGGCTTTAGAGGGGTTTCACAGGTCAGCGCAATATCGAGGGCTGAAGGGCCTGTACTGCGCTGTAATGTTCTATGTTCTATGAGTGAAGCACTTTTTGAAGTGTAGTCACTGTTGTAATTTAGGAAATGCATTATGTGGAGATTAAGCTCCCACCTACAGCAATGCAATAACGATCAGCAAATCTGTCTTTTTCATTACGCCGACTAATGCTAAATACTGGGCAGAACACTGGGGAGAATCGGGCCAGTTCGTATTTTGGTTTGAACTAGCTGTGACAGTCATACGGACATGGGCTGTCTTATATCACCAGCTTCTCATTATGAGATCTGGCAACTGCCTGAGTCTGAACAGGACTGTTCACGATCTTGGTGCCATGTTTGTGATTCAGATAAGCTTCCAACCACATAATCACAGAATCATAGAATCACAGAATTTACAGTGCAGAAGGAGGCCATTCGGCCCATTGCATCTGTACCGGCCCTTGGAAAGAGCACCCCACTTAAGCCCACGTAAACCCCCCCCCCCAACATTTTCGACACTAAGGGGCAATTTAGCATGGCCAATCCACCTAACCTGCACGTCTTTGGACTGTGGGAGGAAACCGGAGCACCCGGAGGAAACCCACGCACACACGGGGAGAACGTGCAGACTCCGCACAGGCAGTGACCCAAGCCGGGAATCGAACCTGGGACCCTGGAGCTGTGAAGCAACAATGCTAACCATTGTGCTACCGTGATGTAGTCTACATGGACTTCAGTAAGGCTTTTGACATGGTGCCACATGATCAAGATGGTAAGAATCCATGGGAATCCAGGGCAATTTGGAAATTGGATCTAAAATTAGCCTAATGACATGATGCAGAGGGTGATGGCCACAGGTTGATTTTGTGACTGGAAGCCTGTGTCTAGTGGTGTTCCACAGGGATCAGTGCTGGGCCCCTCGCTGTTTACGGTGTACATTAATGATCTAGACGTGAATGTGGGGGTATGAGCAGTATGTTCACAGATGGCTGAAAATTGGTGGTGTGGTAAATCATTTGGCTGCTATTCAGAATGACAAAGATGGGCTGGTCACATGGGCAGAACAGTGGCAAATGGAATTTAAGGCTGAATCATGTGAGGTACATAGAACAGTACAGCACAGAACAGGCCCTTCGGCCCTCGATGTTGTGCCGAGCAATGATCACCCTACTTAAACCCACGTAACCCATATACCCGTAACCCAACAATCCCCCCATTAACCTTACACTACGGGCAATTTAGCATGGCCAATCCACCTAACCCGCACATCTTTGGACTGTGGGAGGAAACCGGAGCACCCGGAGGAAACCCACGCACATACGGGGAGGACGTGCAGACTCCACACAGACAGTGACCCAGCCGGGAATCGAACCTGGGACCCTGGAGCTGTGAAGCATTGATGCTAACCACCATGCTACCGTGAGGCCCCGTGATGCACTCTGGGAGGAATAACAAGAAAATGAGCTGTGGGATGCTGGGACGTACAGGAGACCAGAGGGACCTTGAAGCAAATGTCCAAAGGCCCCTGAGGCAGCAGGGCAGCCCAAGGGGCTGGTTTAGCTCACTCAGCTAAATCGCTGGCTTTTAAAGCAGACCAAGCAGGCCAGCAGCACGGTTCGATTCCCGTACCAGCCTCCCCGGACAGGCGCCGGAATGTGGCGACTAGGGGCTTTTCATAGTAACTTCATTGAAGCCTACTCGTGACAATAAGCGATTTTCATTTCATATCATTTCAAATAAAACTGCATGTAGGGGCTTGGGATGGCGACACGTAGGTGGAGGCCACACGGTGGGTGGCTCCCGTCAGAGTTCTCGTTTTCTGGCCTTCTTTACCCAGGTTTGAGGGGAACTTTTAGGTGAGCCGTCTTCAATAAAGTTGTGGCAATTATAGGACGTCAAAATCCCAACAAAAGAACACGGAACGAAAAGGAACGAGCGCTAGTCCGCCGGTGGGCCCGGGTTTGGTGCGGAATTTTGTGGGAGACAAGATGGCGGAAGCAAGCTCGCCAGATTGGCTGCGCCCATTACGGTGGACACGCTGGCTGAGGTGATGGCAGTGGAGTTAGAGCGGCAGTTTGCCAAACATTTGGAGGGGCATGGGAAAGAGATGGCGGGAACTCTCAAACAGTCCGTGGAAGGTACGCAGGCCCCGACAAAGGAGGCTCTGGGAGAGACATCGGAGACAGTACGGGAGCGAGGTGAGGCATCGAAGAGGGAGGCATTGTCGAGGCACAGCGACCAGCTCACCCCGATGGGAGAGGAGCTGCAGAAGGTGGAGGAATGGGATAAAGGGGCTGAGAGCCTAAGTGGAGGATCTGGATAACAGGTCACGGCTGCAGAACCTTCCGATTGTGGGGCTACCTGAGGGGCTGGAGGACGTATTGGGGATGCTCGCCAAATTGTTGGGGGAGGAGGGGAACGCCTCCCTCTTTGAGCTGGATAGCCTCATCGGTCACTCCGGCCAAAGCTGAATGATCCACCAAAAGGTGTGGTAATCTGTTTTCACACCTTTCAGACGAAGGAGATGGTCTTGAGATGGGCCAAGCAGAATCGGGTGGTGAGGTGGGAAGGCAGTGGCATGCGCATTTACCAGGACATCACGGCGGAGCTGGCAAGAAGGCGGGCAGCCTTTAACAGGGAGGAGGCAGCGCTTTACAAGAGTGATGTGCGGTTCGGGGGTTGTCTACGCGGTGAAGCTGAGAGTTACGATTAACTTCAAGGCCCATTTCTTTGAGATGGCGGAGGAGGTGGAGACATTAGTGAGGGCTGAGGGACTGGGACTGAACCGAGTTTGGACTTTGATTTCTTATGTTGTGGTTGCAAGAGGATAGTTTGGTGACAATGGAATAATGTGTCGGGGGCTTTTTCCCCTTTGTTTGGGGTTTACCATGTTTGGTTATTTAGAAGAGTTGGTGTGGGAGTTTTCTCCACAGGCTTTTATGTTGGGTATGTGAGGGGAGGGGGCTCTGGCGGGGGCACCTCGCTAGCAAACGTACATTGGCTCGTGAGCGGGGGGAGCGAGGTGGGGGGAGGGGTTGCAGCCAGCTGTATCTGTGGGGACAGGTTTCGATTGGCCTAGAAGGTGTGAATGGCGGAGGGGGGGGGGGGGGGGGATGGGGAGCAGAGAGGAGCAGTTTTGAGAGGAAGTGGCTGGGGGGTTTCTCGGATGTGGAGGGGTAGTGGTTGATGGTGACTACGGCCAGGGCTTGGTCCCATTCGTGAGGTGGGCCGGGGGCCATTTTGGGTTGACTATGGGCCTAAGAAGTTGGGGGGAGGGGGCAGGTATGCCCCGTGAGGTGGTCATGGCTGATAGGAGGGGGAGGGATGATGAGAGCCCCCAGTCCAAATGATAATGTGGAACATACGGAGTTGGGTGAACCAGTGAAGCAGGTGAGAATATTATCATATTTGGATTTGGGTTTGTTTGTTTGTCACGTGTACCGGTGGACAGTGAAACATATTGTTCTGCGTACAATTCATTCCATAATTAAAAAAAGGTTAGCACTGTTGCTTCACAACTCCAGAGTCCCAGGTTCGATTCCGGCTTGGTTCACTGTCTGTGCGGAGTCTGCACGTTCTCCCCGTGTCTGCGTGGGTTTCCTCCGGGTGCTCCGGTTTCCTCCCACAGTCCAAAGACGTGCAGGTTAGGTGGATTGGCCATGATAAATTGCCCTTAGTGTCCAAAAAGGTGAGGTGGGGTTACGGGGATGGGGTGGAGGTGTGGGCTTGGGTAGGGTGCTCTTTCCAAGGGCCGGTGATGAATCGATGGGCTAAATGGCCTCATTCTGCACTGTAAATTCTATGATTCTCTGGATCTAACATTATGTTCCAGTCAGGAATCTGTTCTCATTAATCATCCCCCTCCCCTCCTAAAGTTGAGTCTCTGCTTTAGTCCTCCCATTGTAAACCCAATCTTCGATACACCCCTGACGTGCATACTGTTTCCAAAGTGTCCTCTCTCTGTCTGTGGTTGTTACATTGTAATCGGTCTTGTACAGAACCCCAGCAAGTGAGTCCCTATGACTATTTGAGACATGTAACAGTCCACTATCATGTTGAGAAACATATTCAACATATTAGATATCCCAGTGTTGTTCTCACTAAATTGATAGTTTTGATCCGTCACACATTTGCACACCCCTTTATGTTCTTGTGTCTCTGATTTCTCTTAATGTTTCCACTTGCTACAGCATCCGGTTTACCCTGTCTCAATAATCATTGTAACCTTCACATGAAAGACCATCCCCCCTTCCTCTCTCTCTGTAACTTCCTCTCATCCTGGGAGAACTCTGCATTCCTCTAACTCCGTCACCTCCTGCAGTCCCCACTTACTTTGCCCAACATCTAAGCGTTAAGCCCTCAAAGTCTGCAAATCCCTCCCGAAAACTCTCTGCATCAGAGACTGTTTAAAACCTCCCTTTACCATCATGTGTTTGGTCATCTATTCTTTGCCTTACACTCTGAATACACTTCGGAATTTTTGTCTGATTCTGTCACAATATACGTCCAGGTATATGATGGAGTGCAGACAGGCAGTGATTGACACACAGGATGACCAGTGAGCACACAGAACACAGCAGCCAATCACCAGACAGGACACGGCCACTATAAAGCCAGAAGGCACCAGTTTTCCCGCTCTCTCGGGATCCAGCCTCTGAGGCAGACAGAGCTCGTGAGCAGCAGCCAGTACAAACACCATGTGGCAGTCAGTTAGTCTGGTCAGGTTAGCCTCAGGTCTCCAGTCAAGTCAGCATAGTGTCAACCCACAGTTAAAGTGTGTATTATAGTTAGTTGTTCAATAAAATCACGTTGCATCTCTTCAAGTGTTGGAAGCCTGTCTCTCTCTACACTGCATCAAGCGCAGTCCACATAGACCCAGCCTACCCATCACATCAGATTCCACTTCTGAAAAGCGTCTTTGAATATTTCACCACAATAAAGACACCGCAAGAATGCAAATTGATGTTGTTTTTATCTTTAATCTCTCCAGAGCAAGTTTTATCCTGAGATCAGTGTAATGCACATCTTACTCAATTAAATTTCCACAATGGTTTCTCTCAACAATGTAAATCGTTAGATCCTCGTTTTATTCTCCAGTCTCCGAACACCCGTCGACAGAATTCTGAGGCATGTATCAGCCAGCTTCCCCTACTTATCCTGTTTCCTTATTCTGTCTATACTTTCCCCACATGATTAAAATAAGGCCTGCTGTCTTTTCCTACTAACTGTATTCATGTTTTTCTTCATGATTTATGTCTTATCCCTGGGCCTTTCCCACTGTTTATTTATCCTTTTCCCCAGACTGCTCGCTTTTTCCAATCCGCCATACACACTGTCTTCCTCACGAGCCCATGCTTGGCACGAGAAACAATCTTCAGATTATTCTCCTTTGTTGGTGTAGTGGTGATGTCTCTGGACTGGCAATCCACCTGGCCAGCTTCAGACACTGGGGTTACGGGTTCAAATAAAGTTAGGTAACTACTAAACTACCCTTGATTGTTCTACAAACCCAGCGGGTTGACCAGAATTATAGAAAGTCTGCAGCGCGAGGCCACTCGGCCCATCATGTCAGCACCAGCCCAAAAAAACGAGTCACCCAGCCTAATTACCCCTTCCAGCCTTTGCTTTGCAGCCCTGTCGCTTACGGCACTTGAGGTCCACATCCAGACACTTTCACAATGAGTTCAGAGTTTCTGTCTCTCCTACCCGTACAGGCATCGAGTTCCAGACCGCCACAACGCGCCGGGTGAAAAGATTTTCCTCTTGCCCCCTCTAATCCTTTTACCCATCACGGGGGGCATTGAGTGTAAAAACTGGCAAGTTATGCTGCAGTTGTATAGAACCTTGGTAAGGCCGCACTTGGAATATTGCGCACAATTCTGGTCGCCACACTACCAGAAGATGTGGAAGCTTTGGAGAGGGTGCAGAGGAGGTTTGCCAGGGTGTTACCTGGTCTGGAGGGTGTTAGCTATGCGGAGAGGCTGAATAGACTCGGACTGTTTTCATTAAAAAGACGGAGGTTGAGGGGCGACCTGATAGAGCAGGGGTGGGCAAACTTTTCTGTGCAAGGGCCGCATTCAGAAATTCACAATTTTAAAGGGCCGCATAGTATATTAAGTAAAATAATTACTTCACCCGGTTATGATTCTGGGCGCCTCGTATAGAACATAGAACAGTACAGCACAGAACAGGCCCTTCGGCCCTCGATGTTGTGCCGAGCAATGATCACCCTACTCAAGTCAACGTATCCACCCTATACCCGTAAGTAACCCAACAGCCCCCCCCCCCCCCCCCCCCCCCATTAACCTTAAAAAAAAAATTTTTTTATGACTTGGTGGGCCGCATAAAGACCTTTGGCGGGCCGCATGCGGCCCACGGGCCGTAGTTTTCCCACCCCTGTGATAGAGGTTTACAAGATTATGAGAGACATGGATAGAATGGATGGGCAGGCACTCTTTCCCAGGGTGGAGGGGTCAGTCACCAGGGGGCATAGGTTTAAGGTCCGTGGGGAAAAGTTTAGAGATGTGCGCAGCAGGTTTTTTACACAGAGGGTGGTGAGTTCCTGGAATGCGTTGCCAGGGGAGGTTGTGGAAGCAGAGACATTAACGGCGTTCCAAAGGCATCTTGACAAATACATGGATAGGATGGGTATAGAGGGATACGGCACAAGGAAGTGCTGAGGGTTTTGGCCAAGGGTGGTATCATGACCAGTACAGCCTTGGAGGGCCGAAGGGCCTGTTCCTGTGCTGTATTGTTTCTTGTAATCCTTTTACTCATCACCTTAAATCTATGCCCTGAGTCACTGAACTGTCTGCTAAAGTAAATGGGCTCTTTCTATCCCCTCTATGCAGCTCCCACACAATTGTGTACATCTCAGTCAAATCTCCGCTCAGCCTCTGTTAGTGGTAGGAGTCGTGTGCAGACCCAAAAACAGTGGCCACACTGTGGGAAAGGGTAGAAATCAACAAATGATAGGAGCATGTCAAAAGAATAGGTCAATAATTACGGGTGACTTTAATTTCCACGTTGATTGGTTAATCAGGTTGGTAAGGATAGCTGTGACAATGAATTCATAGAGTGCAGTAGGGCAGTTTCCTTGAGCAATATTTGGGGCAGCACGGTAGCATGGTGGTTAGCATAAATGCTTCACAGCTCCAGGGTCCCAGGTTCGATTCCCGGCTGGGTCACTGTCTGTGCGGAGTCTGCACGTCCTCCCCGTGTGTGCGTGGGTTTCCTCCGGGTGCTCCGGTTTCCTCCCACAGTCCAAAGATGTGCGGGTTAGGTGGATTGGCCAGGCTAAATTGCCCTTAGTGTCCTAAAAAATAAGGTTAATGGGGGTTGTTGGGTTACTGGTATAGGGTGGATACGTGGGCTTGAGTAGGGTGATCATTGCTCGGCACAACATTGAGGGCCGAAGGGCCTGTACTGTTCTAATTCTAATTCTAATTCTAATATGTCATGGAGCCAACTAGGGAATAGGCTTTCTTGGATCTGGTAATGGGGAATGAGGCAGGTTTAATAAATGGCCTCAGAACAAAAGATCCCCTCGGAAGTAGTGATCATAACATGTAGAATTCAATATTAAGTTTGAAAGTGAGCGGCAGCACGGTGGCCTAGTGGGTTAGCACTGCTGCCTCACGGCGCCGAGGTCCCAGGTTTGATCGTGGCTCTGGGTCACTGTCCGTGTGGAGTTTGCCCATCCTCCCCGTGTCTGCGTGGGTTTCACCCCCACAACCCAAGGATGTGCAGGGTAGGTGGATTGGCCAGGCTAAATTGCCCCTTAATTGGAAAAAATGAATTGGGTACTCTAAATTTTTTTTTTTAAGTTTGCAAGTGAGAAATTTGTGTCGGGAGCAACTGTGTTTAACGTAAATAAAGGGAATTGCAATGAAATGAGAATAGAGTTAACTCAAGTGGACCGGGTGGGTGGATTAGCAGTAAAGACAATAAACAAGCAGTGGCAGACATTTAAGGAGATAATGAGGCAGCATGTGGCGCAGTGGATAGCACTGGGACTGCGGCGCTGAGGTCCTAGGTTCGAATCCCGGCCCTGGGTCACTGTCCGTGTGGAGTTTGCACATTCTCCCCGTGTCTGCGTGGGTTTCACCCTCAAAGACGTGCAGGCTACGTGGATTGGCCATGCTAAATTGGCCCTTAATTGGAAAAATAAATGATTGGGTACTCTAAAAAAAAATTTAAATTAAGGAGATAATTCTTGACTCTCAGCAAAAATATATCCCAGTAGGGAGGAAAGATTCTAAGAGAGGGATAAACCAACCACAGCTTACCAAGGAAGTTGAGGAGAAGAGGAGGTGGTGGCATTGTGGTATTATCACTAGATTAGTAAATCAGAGACACAGATTAATGTTCTGGAGAGCCAGGTTCAAATCCCGTTACAGCAGATGGTGAAATTTGAATTAAATTTTTTTTAAATACTGGAATTAAAAAGTCTCGTGATGACCATGATATTGTAAAAACCTATCTGGTTCAGTAATGTCCTTCAGGGAAGGAAATCTGCCGTCCTTACCCAGTCTGGCCTACATGTGACTCCAGTCCCACAGCAATGTGGTTGACCCTTAACTGCCCCCAAAGGCAAATAGGGATTGGAAAGAAGGAAGAAAGAGGTGAAAGTTAACATAAGTCCCTTAGGAAATGAATCTGGGCAGTTAGTTATGGGGACCAAGGAAATGGCAGATATTTTGCATTAGCCTTCAGGGTTGAAGATACTTTGAACATCCCATTAATACTAAAGAATACGGGGAGTAATTAAATATCATCACCATCACTAGAGAAGGAGTATAGCGCAGTGGTTAGCACAGTTGCTTCACAGCGCCAGGGTCCCAGGTTCAACTCCCGCTTGGGTCACTATCTGTGCAGAGTCTACACGTTCTTCCTGTGTCTGTGTGGGTTTCCTCGCACAAGTCCAGAAGCAAGTCGTGCTTGTTGGGCGAATTGGACATTCTGAATTCTCCCTCCGTGTACCCGAAATGTGGCGACGAGGGGATTTTCACAGTAACTTGGTTGCAGAGTTAATGTAAGCCCTACTTGTGGCAATATTAAAGATTCTTATTATTAGACAAACTAATGGGGCTAAAGGCAGACAGGTCCCCGGGCCATGATGGTTTGCACCCTGGAATCCTAAAAGAAGAGGTACAGATGTAGCGGATGCAGGGGTTGTATTTTTTCCCCAAATTCTTGAATTCTGGAGAAGTATCGGAAAACTGACACCCCTGTTCCAAAAGGGAGGGAGGCAAAAAGCGGGTAACTATCGACCAATTAGCCTTTTGTTGGAAAAATGTTGGAATCAATTATTCAGGAAGTAAAAGCAGCACATTTGGAAAACCATAATCTAATCAAGCAGAGTCAGCATGGCCTCATGAAAGGGAAATCGTGGCTGACTAATTTATTCCAATGTGGACTCAGTGGGTGTGGTTTATTTGGAATTTCAGAAGGCTTTTAACAAAGTCCCGCAGAAGAGATTAGTGTGTAAAATTAAAGCGTATGGGATTGAAATGGATAGAAAACTGGTTGGCAGACAAGAATAAAGAGTAGGAATTAATGGGTCTTTCTAAAATTGGCAGGCAGTGACTAGTGGGGTACCATAGGGATCGGTGCTGGGACCCCAGCTATTCACAATATATATTAATGATTTAGATGAGGGAACAAACTGTAACATCTCAAAGTTTGCCGATGACACCAAGCTGGGTGGGAGGGTGAGCTGTGAGGAGGATGCAGAGATCCTTCAGTGTGATTGGGACAAGTTGAATGAGTGGGTAAATGAATGGCAGGGAAACGATGGATAAATTCGAGGTTATCCACTTTAGTAGCAAAAACTATTACTGGAATGGCCATAAATTGAAAAATTGAAAATTGAAAATCGCTTATTGTCACAAGTAGGCTTCAAATGAAGTTATTGTGAAAAGCCCCTAGTCACCACATTCCGGCGCCTGTTCAGGGAGGCTGATACGGGAATCGAACCGTGCTGCTGGCCTTGTTCTGCATTACAGGCCAGCGATTTAACCCTGTGCTAAACAGGAGAGGGAAATGTGCAACGAGACCTGGGTGTCCTTGTACACCAGTCACTGAAGGCATCATGCAGGTACAGCAGGCAGTAAAGAAGGCAGATGGTATGTTGGCCTTTATAGTGAGAGGATTCGAGTACAGGAGCTGTCTTGCTGCAATTATACAAGGCCTTGGTGAGGCCACACCTGGAATATTGTGTGCAGTTTTCGTCTCCTTATCTGAGGAAGGATGTTCTAGCTGTAGAGGGATTGCAGCAAAGGTTTACCAGGCTGATTCCTGGGATGGTGGGGTTGCTGTCTGAGGAGAGATTGAATCGGTTAGGATTGTATTCGCTGGAGTTCAGAAGAATGAGGGGGGATCTCAACGAATCCTCGAAAATTCTAACAGGACTGGACAGGGTAGATGCAGGAAGGATGTTCCCGATGGTGGGCATGGCCAGAACCAGGGGTCACAGTCTGAGGATACGGGGTAGACCATTTAGGACAGAGATGAGGAGAATTTTCTTCACCCAGAGAGTGATGAGACTGTGGAATTCGTTACCACAGGAAGTATTTGAGGCCAAAACATTGTATGTTTTCAAGAAGCAGTTAGATATAGCACTTAGGGTGAAGCTGATCAAAGGATATAGGGGGGAAAGCGGGATTAGGCCATTGAGGTGGATGATCATAATGAATGGCGGAACGGGCTCGAAGGGCCGAATGGCCTTCCCTTGCTCCTATTTACTTTGTTTCTAATTTTGAGTTTTTCAAGGAGGTCTCAACCAGAGTGGATAGAGGGGAACCGGTAGATGTGTTGTATTTGGACTTCCAGAAGGCATACGACAAGGTACCTCATAAAAGGTTCGGTCATGCGATAAGAGCCAGTGGTGTTGGAGGTAGCATATTGGCTAATGGGCAGGGAACAGCGAGTGGAGATAAGGCGCTGGATTCTCCAATTTGGAGACTATGTCCTCTCGCCGGCGTGGGAACTGTGACGTTTTATGCCATCAAAATTGGCGCTAAACGGCCAGTTACTCCCCATGTTGCTGGGGGCTAGCAGGGAGGCAGTATGGAGCTCCCGGCTCTAGCTGCCGATATGGCCTGGAGAATTCCCGGGCCCGTGGCCGCGCATGCGTCCGGCGGCGGTCTGTAGCGGCCGCGCCGTGCTTCATGGCGGATGCCACTTGCGGACCGGCCCGTGAAAAGTCCCTCCCTTCGGCTGGCTCGCGCGCCCTGGACCACCCCACCACAGTGCCCCCAGTCCCGAACATGTCCACCCCTGTCCGCGGATCGGGCCTCCTCTGACCGTGGCGGCGCTGGACTGAGTCCGCAGCCGCCGTGTTCCCGACGGGGGGGACCATGAGAGACCCACACCGTCGGGAACTCGGCCAGTCGGGGATGGAGCATCGGGGGGGGGGGGGGGGCTCAAGCCATGGCCTGAGGGCATGGATACATGGCGCAGTGTACTCTGCGAGCGTGCCTCTTTCCAAGGGGTGGAGCATAGCGAAATCCGCGCTGCCCCGATTTCGCCGTCTTTGGGGATTCTCCGCCCCGTCGCCAAATACGATTTTGGCGTCAGGGATCGGGCAATCCAGCCCCAAATGTTTTTTTTTTAGGTTATAACCTGTAGTCGGGGTGGGGGGGATTCCACAAGGGTCAGTGCTGGAACCACAACTGTTTACAATATATATTAATGACTTGGTGGAAGGAAGCGAATGTACTGTCGTTAAATTTGCAGATGACACAGAAACAGGTGGAAAGGCACGGTGTGAGAGGGATGCAAACAGGTGGAAAGGCACGGTGTGAGAGGGATGCAAACAGTTTGCAAAGGGATATTGAGCGGAATTCTTCACTGCGCACCACCACCAGCACAGTTCCCAGTGAGGCAGAGAATCCAGGAATAGTGAAGGAAGCGGGATCAGCACTGGGCGCCAATCCACCTCTGATGCTCCACACCCCTGCTGGCGTCGGCATTGAGGTACACACCCCTGCACCTGTCTTAATGACCCATTTGCAGCCACTCAGCGGGCCCCGCCCCTATCCTCCAGGCCCGTGCGATTTTCTGGGCTGGGCCTCACATGGACGAGAATCACTACAGGCCTTGACAAGCACGCCACTGACCTCGCGGTGGGCCAAGGGCTATCTCTCTGAGGGAGATTCCCCCAATGTCCATCCGAGGGCCACCCTCCCCCCCAACAATGCAAGACCTGCCCACCCCTCCCCCACCAGAACCCCCCTCACCGCAGTCCCCACAGACACCTCCTAAATAAAGGACCCCCCCGTGACCTAAGTAAGGAGAACCCCCACAGACCCCCCCCCCCCAGAAAAGTGACTCCTGTCAGGAAGCCCCCCAGAAAAGAGACCCCTGTCAAAACCATCCCCAACCCCTCCCCCCCTCCCCAGAAGAGAGACCCTTGTAAGGATGGGCCCCCAGAAAAGAGACCCCATATCTGCGTGGGTTTCCTCCCACAGTCCAAAGATGTGTAGGTTAGGTGGATTGGCCATGATAAATTGCCCTTAGTGTCCAAAAGGTTAGGTGGGGTTACGGGGATAGGGCGGGGGAAGTGGGTCTAGTGGACTCGATGGGCTGAATGGCGTCCTTCTGCCCGTAGGGACTCAATGGATTAATAAACATTGAAAATATATTTTATATTTTAAAATATTTTGTGCATTGGATGAATTGATGAAACAAATAAGAGATTACAAATGTTTAGTTAAATAAATAAATAACCTTTATTTTCACAAGTAGGCTTGCATTTACACTGCAATGATGTTACTGTGAGAAGCTCCTAGTCGCCACATTCCGGCGCCTGTTCGGGGAGGCCGGTACGGGAATTGAACCCGCGCTGCTGGCCTTGTTCTGCATTACAAGCCAGCTGTTTAGCCCACTGTGCTAAACCAGCCCCTGTCTCCTTTTCTTCATTTATTGTGCTCAATCTTCTTGGTCTCTCTTCATTTCAGTCTATTACCCCTTTGTCCAACCTTTGCAATTTAACTTAAATTACAAAACTAGATTTACCGTTTATATGCCATCTGTAAAATCATCTCTCAGACATTTCCCTTTCGAGGCCGGAACGCCCGGCTTTCCCCAGCCCGTTCCCCTGAAATTGCTCACACTCAGTCATGAATGGTGCCGTCTAAGTTTTTATTTTAAAAGTGTCAGACTGGCCTCAGTTTTTAATCCCGCTGCCCACAGGCGCTAATATAATTCCCATTTGCTGTGCACTTGGCAAGCAGCATTAATGTCCACCTTCTGTGGTGGTTCCGCACTCGAAAGAGAGACTTGCATTTAAACGGAGCTTCTCAATACCTCAGGATGTGCCAAGGCACTTTAGAGCCAGTGAAGCATTATTAAAGCGTCTAATGCAGGAAACAGGATAGTAAATTTGTACATAGCAAACCTTCGCAAACAGCCATTGATGAATGACAAGATAATCTGTTTTCAGTGATGTTGACTGAGGGACGAATGTTGGTCAGGACATCAAGGACGTCGCTTCTTCAAAATGGTGGCGTGCGATATTTTGTACCAACCTGAGTGGGTGGACAGTGTGGTGAACCACTGTGTGCCCCTGTATTAGGGGATGTACGTTAGGACCTGCACTACAGGTTCGCCGGTAGCCCCTGCCGGCTAGCTCCGCCCACAAGGAGCCGTATAAATATGCATGACCTCCTCCTGATCAGCCATTTCGCCAGCTGCAGTCGGAGGCCACGCATCTGACTGTAATAAAGCCACAGTTGTACCAATCTGAGTCTTTCGTGCCATTGATCGTGCATCAATTTATTACAGTCAGATTTACTAAGAGATGGATATCAGAATCAAACCAGATCGCCCGCAGCTGGATCCGCACTCGCCCGATGCCAGAAAGGACTTTAATCACTGGCTGGCTTGCTTTGAGGCCTAAATCAACGCTGCAAACCCCACGCTGACGGAAGCTCAGAAGATACAAGTCTTATACTCCAGGTTGAGCTCTAACGTGTTCCCGTTGATCCAAGACGCCCCGGGTTACGCAGAAGCGATGGAACTCCTAAAAGAGAACTACGCACAGAAAGCAAACACGCTCTTCGCCAGGCACTCGCGCTCAACTCCCTGGTGAGTCTATCGAAGACTTCCTGCGGGCTCTAATCCCACTCGTACGGGACTGTGACTGTCAGGCTGTTACGGTAACTGAACATTCCAATCTCCTCATGCGCCACGCATTCATAACGAGGATTGCATCGGATCCCATCTGACAACAGTTGCTGGAAGGGGCCACGCTCGACCTAACGGAGATGAAAGCTTTAGCGCTCTCCATGACGGTCGTATCTCGAAACGTCCAGGCCTATCCCGCTCGCCGCGGTCAGCAGAAGCACCCCGCCAACGCTGCCCGGTCCGCGTCGCCACTTGCAAGTCCTGCAGTAAAAAGGGCCACTTTGCAGCTGTGTGCCAGGCCAGCGCAGTTGCTGCTATCACGCCCGCAATTGCCCCCTTCCTCCGGCCGAACGCACAATGGGTGCCGCCATCTTCTCCCCCCAGGTCCACGTGCGACCAGTGGGCGCCGCCATCTTCTTCCCCCAGGTCCACGTGCGACCAGTGGGCGCCGCCATCTTCTTCCCCCAGCTCCACGTGCGACCAGTGGGCACCGCCATCCCCCCTCACTCCACGTGCGGCTCATGGGCGCCGCCATCTTGCCCCGCCCCCGCAACGGCGCTCCATGGGCGCCACCATTTTGGTCCCTACAGGACACCGGACGCCACCATCTTGTCTCCCCCACAGGGCTGGAACGCCAGATCTGGGTCGCCGACGCTCTACATCTGAAATCTCGGACGACCACCCACAGCTCGCCTCGATGACACTGGACCAGTCCCATCCTCACAACCTGGCCACCACTTTAACGACGGTGAAAATCAACGGCCACGTGACCTCTTGCCTGCTGGACTCCGGGAGCACCGAAAGCTTCATACACCAAGACACGGTAAGGCGCTGCTCCCTCGCGGTCCACCCCGCCAACCAACGGATCTCCCTGGCCTCCAGATCCCACTCTGTCCCGATCCAAGGGTTCTGCGTAGTCACTCTCACTGTCCAGGGTGTAGAATTCAGCGGTTTCCATCTCTACATCCTCCCCAACCTCTGTGCTGCACTATTACTGGGCCTGGATCTCCAGTGCAATCTCCAGAGCCTCACCCTCAAATTCGGCAGGCCCCTACCTCCACTCACCATTTGCGGCCTCGCGACCCTCAAGGTTGACCCCCCTTCCTCTTTGCCAATCGAACTCCGGATTGCAAACCCGTTCCCACCCGGAGCAGATGGTACAGCACCCAGGACAAGGCCTTCATCAGGTCCGACGTCCAGCGGCTGCTTCGGGAGGGTATTATCGAGGCCAGCAATAGCCCCTGGAGAGCTCAAGTGGTGGTGGTTAAAACTGGGGAGAAACACAGGATGGTCGTGGACTACAGCCAGACCATCAACCGGTACACGCAGCTCGACGCGTACCCCCTCCCCCACATATCTGATGTGGTCAATCAGATTGCGCAGTGCCGGGTCTTCTCAACGACTGACCTGAAATCCGCCTACCACCAGCTCCCCATCCGTAAATCGGACCGTCCCTACACTGCCTTTGAGGCAGACGGTCATCTGTACCAATTTCTTAGGGTTCCCTTCGGCGTCACTAACAGGGTTTCGGTCTTCCAAAAGGAGATGGACCGAATGGTCGACCGGTACGGTTTGCGGGCCACGTTTCCGTACCTAGATAATGTCACCATCTGCGGTCATGACCAGCAGGACCACGATGCCAACCTCGCTAAATTCCTCCTCACCGCCACTCTTCTCAACCTTACGTATAATAAAGAGAAGTACGTGTTCAGCACGACCCGCTTAGCCATCCTCGGCTACGTAGTCCAAAACGGACTTCTGGGGCTCGATCCTGACCACATGCGCCCCCTCATGGAGCTCCCCCTCCCCCACTGCCCCAAGGCCCTCAAACGCTGCCTTGGGTTCTTCTCTTACTACGCCCAGTGGGCCCCACAATACGCGGACAAGGCCCGCCCACTCATGCAGTCCACTCAATTCCCCCTTGCGGCCGAGGCACAACATGCCTTCGCCCGTATTAGAGCAGATATAGCCAAGGCCGAGATGCACGCAGTAGACGAGTCACTGCCCTTTCAGGTAGAAAGCGATGCTTCAGATGTCGCCCTTGCCGCCACGCTGAATCAGGCAGGCAGACCCGTGGCATTCTTTTCCCACACCCTTCATGCTTCACCCTTCTGAAATTCGGCAATAATCCGTCGTAAAAGAGGCCCAGGCTATCGTTGAAGCTGTGCGGCATTGGAGGCATTACCTGGCTGGTAGGAGATTCACTCTCCTCACTGACCAACGGTCGGTAGCCTTCATGTTCAACAACACACAGTGGGGCAAGATCAAAAACGATAATATCTTGCGGTGGAGAATCGAGATCTCCACCTATAATCACGAGATCTTGTATCGCCCCGGCAAGCTCAACGAGCCCCCAGACGCCCTCTCCCGAGGTACATGTGCCAGCGCACAAGTAGACCGACTCCGGGCCCTGCATAACAGCCTTTGTCACCCGGGGGCCACATGACTGTACCACCTCGTCAAAGCCCGCAATCTGCCCTACTCCGTCGAGGAAGTATGGGCAGTCACCAGAGACTGCCAGGTCTGTGCGGAGTGCAAGCCGCACTTCTACCGGCCGGACTGCGCATGCCTGGTGAAAGCCTCCCGCCCCTCTGAACGCCTCAGCGTGGATTTCAAAGGGCCCCTCCCCTCCACCGACCACAACACATATATCCTCAGTGTGGTTGCCGAATACTCCAGGTTCCCCTTTGCCATCCCATGCCCCGATATGACGTCTGCCACCGTCATCAAGGCCCTCAACATAATCTTCGCTCTGTTCGGATTCCCCGCCTACGTCCACAGCGACAGGGGATCCTCATTCATGAGCGATGAGCTGCGTCAGTTCCTGCTCAGCAGGGGTATCGCCTCCAGCAGGACGACCAGCTACAACCCCCGGGGAAACGGGCAGGTAGAGAGGGAGAACGGGATGGTATGGAGGGCCATCCAGCTGGCCCTACGGTCCAGGAACCTCCCAGCCTCTCGCTGGCAGGTGGTCCTCCCTGATGCACTACACTCCATCCCGTCACTACTGTGCACCACCACAAATAACACACCCCATGAAGGCCTTTTTGCCTTCCCTAGGAAGTCCACATCCGGGGTGTCGTTCGCGACTTGAGTCGCAGCTCCAGGGCCGGTTCTACTCCGTAGGCATGTCCAACTCTACAAGGCGGACCCCTTAGTGGACAGGGTACACTTGCTCCACGCCAACCCCCAGTATGCCTACGTGGAGTTCCCCCATGGCCGCCAAGATACTGTCTCCCTCAGGGACCTGGCTCCCTCAGGTTCCACTCCAACACACTCCCCCACCCACGCGCCACCTTCCCTTCCCCCGGCGCTCCCAACATTAGCCCCACCAGGCCCATCCCTCCTTCCCCTGCCCACGCAAGAGGACGAGGAAGATTTCGGCACGCTGCCGGAGTCATCCGACTACTGGCCAGCACCAACACCGCCAGCACCGACGTCGACGACACCGTTATGTCGCTCCCAGCGAACCGCAAAAGCACCGGATCGACTTAACCTCTGACGGGCAGCGGACTATCAAAATGGACATTTTTTTTCCTCTCCCCTCTGTAAATTATTTGCAAAACTGTATATAGTTCCACGCCACCCCCGCCGGACTCATTTTTCACAGGGGGTGAACCACTGTGTGCATCTGTATTAGGGGATGTAAGGCAGGACCTTAACATCATCTGTAAAATCATCTCTCAGACATTTCCCTTTCGAGGCCGGAACGCTCGGCTTTCCCCAGCCCGTTCCCCTGAAATTGCTCACACTCAGTCATGAATGGTGCCGTCTAAGTTTTTATTTTAAAAGTGTCAGACTGGCCTCAGTTTTTAATCCCGCTGCCCACAGGCGCTAATATAATTCCCATTTGCTGTGCACTTGGCAAGCAGCATTAATGTCCACCTTCTGCGGTGGTTCCGCACTCGAAAGAGAGACTTGCATTTAAACGGAGCTTCTCAATACCTCAGGATGTGCCAAGGCACTTTAGAGCCAGTGAAGCATTATTAAAGCGTCTAATGCAGGAAACAGGATAGTAAATTTGTACATAGCAAACCTTCGCAAACAGCCATTGATGAATGACAAGATAATCTGTTTTCAGTGATGTTGACTGAGGGACGAATGTTGGTCAGGACATCAAGGACGTCGCTTCTTCAAAATGGTGGCGTGCGATATTTTGTACCAACCTGAGTGGGTGGACAGTGTGGTGAACCACTGTGTGCCCCTGTATTAGATTAGATTAGAACAGTACAGCACAGAACAGGCCCTTCGGCCCTCGATGTTGTGCCGAGCAATGATCACCCTACTCAAACCCACGTATCCACCCTATACCCGTAACCCAACAACCCCCCCCCCTTAAACCTTACTTTTTAGGTCACTACGGGCAATTTAGCATGGCCAATCCACATAACCCGCACATCTTTGGACTGTGGGAGGAAACCGAAGCACCCGGAGGAAACCCACGCACACACGGGGAGGACGTGCAGACTCCACACAGACAGTGACCCAGCCGGGAATCGAACCTGGGACCCTGGAGCTGTGAAGCATTTATGCTAACCACCATGCTACCGTGCTGCCCCTGAGTGGGTACATCCCCATTAGGGGATGTAAGGTAGGACCTGCACTACAGGTTCGCCGGTAGCCCCTGCCGGCTAGCTCCGCCCACAAGGAGCCGTATAAATATGCATGACCTCCTTCTGATCAGCCATTTCACCAGCTGCAGTCGGAGGCCACGTATCTGACTGTAATAAAGCCACAGTTGTACCAATCTGAGTCTTTCGTGCAATTGATCGTGCATCAGACAGGTTCTGGCTTTAACATTTCTGCGGCTGGGATTTAGTTCCTGTAACTGCCCTGACTGGTGGCAGCAACAGTGGCTGCTGTTGGAAATGCTCCAAAGCCTACCCAGGAGGCTCGCCACTTGATTCCTAGCGACATGCGAGTGGGGAAGAGTGAGGGTCAGAGGGAGGGGGCTCACCAGAGTGAGTGGGGGCCAAGGGGTTCGGAGGCAAGGGCCGTGGGGGCGGGGAGGGGGGTGTGGCTTTCAGTGGCCTCTCCTGCTTCCCCATGGTGGGTTCCTCAATCAGGCACTGAATGCCTGTCAATGAGGGACTGGCCTCCATGAGGCCTCAGCCAAACCTGGCAGGGTTTGCTGAGATTCCCGATCAGGAGACACGAGAAAGCCACTGCCAGTCCTGTTAATTCCAGTGGGCTCAGGAATAATTGGCATCGTTAATGAGCCCAATCGGTACCCCGCTGCCAACAGGCAGGATACCTGCATTGCGCCCTGCTCCCCAAACATAGTTGGGGACAGTTTTCCCGATGCCAGGAATGTAACACAATTACACCCGTTAACTTGCCTCCGGGATCCCTGCCATCAAGCCTACTCTAAACTCAGTGAAATAACAACAAATGTTTCTAATTTTCCTCCAGGAGTCTATTGTATAAGAAATAGTGCAGAAAAGATAAATCTGGAATATTGCTTCAAGCTAAATGAAGTTAAATCAAGGAAATATGTGTATGAAACTAATAAGTGGCAAATATTTAGCATTGATGCCAGGCAGTTCTTTGCAAAGTGTATCATAGAATCTTCCAGGACAGAATAAGACCATTTGGCCCACAGAGTCTGTACTCGCCCTTTGAAAGAGCAATCCCTGTGTGGAAACTGGAAACCAAAAATAACCAAATTTATGGAATGATCCCTAAATGAAGAAATTACCGACAAGATTTCACATTGTGCCGCTTTTACTTTGACAATTCCAAATTGGCGTAAATTAAACATGAATTAACAGGCAAGTGATACTTAAACAAAAAGTTAAATTTCACTTTAAATAGTGCACAATGGCACAGAGGACCTAGCTTCAATCCCGGCCCTACTCTGTGGAGTTTCCACATTCATCATAGTACCATAGAATTTACAGTGCAGAAGGAGGCCATTCGGCCCATCGAGTCTGCACCAGCCCTTGGAAAGAGCACCCTATTTAAGCCTCCACCCTATCCCCGTAACCCCACCTCAACCACTTTTGGACATTAAGGGGCAATTTAGCACGGCCAATCCACCTAACCTGCACATCTTTGGACTGTGGGAGGAAACCGGAGCACCCGGAGGAAACCCACGCACACGCGGGGAGAAAATGCAAACTCCGCACAGTCAGTGGCCCAAGCCGGGAATCGAACCCAGGACCCAGGAGCTGTGAGGCAGCAGTGCTAACCACTGAGCCACCGTGGGTCTCACCCCCACAACCCAAAAAGATATTCAGGGTTGGTGATTTGGCCGTGCTAAATTGCCCCTCAATTGGGGAAAAAAAAGAATTGGGTACTCCTAAATTTAAAAAAAATTAAAACAATAAAATAAAAAATTTTTAAAAGTCGATACAACAAAGATAAGCCTCATGCAACTGAAAGGATTCACATTGCTCCCTGCACAGGTATAGGGCTAGGTAGATACACATTATAACAATGTGCTGTTCTTTATTCACACAGGCTAGGTCAGGTATCCTACCCAAGAACTGTTTTCGCCTTTGAATTTTATGGATGTAATGATCAACAGCAATGGAACATTTTTATGAGCCCTCTCTCCCTCAGGTCAATACAGTCCTGATGTTGATAAATGATACTTGTTATATATATATATATAAAATAGACACACACAAGGAAGCTATTCAGCCCTGTTCAAAAAGAGCGGCAGTCCCCAGTTACAATGTTTAACTCATCCTTAAATAGTTCTAGTATTATGGGCCAGGGTTTAGAGAACCCCAAAGTGTATCATGGAGTACACCTGACCCACAACTTTTAATAGATTGTGGTATGGGGAGCACACGGCCCACTCTACAGGTGTGGTACATCAGAAAATGGAAAAGTATTTTTTAAAGCAAAACAATGTTTATTCCATGAACGCAAGTTAACCTTTTTAAAACATACAGTGAACATCTTAGCAACCATCAATTCAAATACAACCCCCAAAGAATACAACACTAAGTCATGCTTGATAACTTAAGAACATCAGAACTAGGAGCAGGAGTAGGCCCTCTGGCCCCTCGAGCCTGCTCCGCCATTCAATGAGATCATGGCTGATCTTTTTTGGACTCAGCTCCACTTTCCGGCCCGAACACCATAACCCTTAATCCCTTTATTCTTCAAAAAACTATCTATCTTTATCTTAAAAACATGTAATGAAGGAGCTTCAACTGCTTCACTGGGCAAGGAATTCCATAGATTCACAACCCTTTGGGTGAAGAAGTTCCTCCTAAACTCAGTCCTAAATCTACTTCCCCTTATTTTGAGGCTATGCTCCCTAGATCTGCTTTCACCCGCCAATGGAAACAACCTGCCCACATCTATCATATCTATTCCCTTCATAATTTTATATGTTTCTATAAGATTCCCCCCTCATCCTTCTAAATTCCAACGAGTACAGTCCCAGTCTACTCAACCTCTCCTCATAATCCAACCCCTTCAGCTCTGGGATTAACCTAGTGAATCTCCTCTGCACACCCTCCAGTGCCAGTACGTCCTTTCTCAGGTAAGGAGACCAAAACTGAACACAATACTCCAGCTGTGGCCTCACTAACACCTTCCCAAACAACATCCAGAAGACAGAAGAAACACCTTTTAACAGAAGCACATTAGGTATACATTCACTACTGAAAACATTTATAATTCTGAATTCACCAAATGATCAAGAGATAGTCTTTTGATGGCAGAGAGATCTGCAGTGCACCTGCTCTGTCTGGCTTCAGCTCCAACACTGAAAACAAAACTAAAATATACCCTGCAGCCTGCTCAAAATCGAAAGTGAAAAGCTGAGAGATAGCCCAGCCCCACCCACTCTCTGACATCACTGCAGTAATAAACTTCTATTTCTTAAAGGTACTCTCACTACAGAGATTTATATACACGCCCATTTATAAACACTTATTTCTTAAAGGTACTCTCACATGACACTAGTGTCTTCATTCTCACAATGTCAACCAAAGATCAATTTCATATATTGAGCCAGAGACTTGGGCTGATTGGATAATGTGATGATCTTTGACCTGGAAGCATTACAGTGGTCTGTGTCATTATTTTGATGAATGTTTGAAAAGAGCCTTTAAAAGTCCAGGTGCTTTTGGTTGACTCCAGACTGTGCTGTTCGGCGCGAGTCTGCCGGATCAGACGGCGAGACAGCCAGTAATGGCGAGAAGCATGTGGGGGCTAATTTCCGGCACTAAGTGCCGTTTAATATAGGCCTTGATCTCGCCGACACTGATGTGTTATCTGTGTTGGTCTAACATCGACTGCAACTGGATGCAGTAAAACGAGAAACAGGCTTCTGACACAGGAGATGGTCCAACACTGTTTTATTGAACCTGTTGATTGCTGTACATAATCTGCTGTGGGTTGACACTCTATTAACCTAACGGATAACCTCCTACTGGCTTGACCAGACTAGCTCTCTACCACATGGTGATGATGTTCACTGGCTTGTGCACTGTAACTATCACCTTATCCGTGTCCTGTGAGAGAGAGAGAGTCTTAATGCCCTGTGGGCTTTATAGTGGTGGTGTCCTGTCTGGTGATTGGTTGTTCTGTGCCGTGTGTGTTCATTGGTCATCATGTGTGCCAATCACTGCCTGTCTGCATCTCATTATATACATGAGTGGATATTATGACATCTCCCTTTTTCAAAATAAATTTTGGAATGTGGCTGTACATGCATGCATAACTATGTACAAGTGGGGAATGAATGAACGTATGTACTTGGGAAGGTGTCTATCGTGCAGATACAGAGCAAACTGAACAAAATTTACAAGATTTAAGTCTACAGATTCAGTCTTTGTGGTTGGCGACGAATTCTCGTCGATCGCCGCAGAGGTGGAGGGGGGGGATGCCGGCACCTGGACAGGCGGGATGGCTGCCAGATCGGTGGCCTCATGGACAGGCGGGATGGCTGCCAGATCGGTGGCCTCATGGACAGGCGGGATGGCTGCCAGATCGGTGGCCTTGTGGACAGGCGGGATGGCTGCCAGATCGGTGGCCTGGTGGACAGGCGGGATGGCTGCCAGATCGGTGGCCTCGTGGACAGGCGGGATGGCTGCCAGATCGGTGGCCTGGTGGACAGGCGGGATGGCTGCCAGATCGGTGGCCGTGTGGACAGGCGGGATGGCTGCCAGATCGGTGGCCACGTGGACAGGCGGGATGGCTGCCAGATCGGTGGCCTGGTGGACAGGCTGGATCGCTGCCAGATCGGTGGCCACGTGGACAGGTGGGATGGCTGCCAGATCGGTGGCCACGTGGACAGGCGGGATGGCTGCCAGATCGGTGGCCTGGTGGACAGGCTGGATGGCTGCCGGATCAGTGGCCTTGTGGACAGGCTGGATGGCTGCCAGATCGGTGGCCTGGTGGACAGGCGGGATGGCTGCCAGATCGGTGGCCTGGTGGACAGGCTGGATGGCTGCCAGATCGGTGGCCTGGTGGACAGGCGGGATGGCTGCCAGATCGGTGGCCTCATGGACAGGCTGGATGGCTGCCAGATCGGTGGCCTTGTGGACAGGCTGGATCGCTGCCAGATCGGTGGCCTGGTGGACAGGCTGGATGGCTGCCAGATCGGTGGCCTTGTGGACAGGCGGGATGGCTGCCAGATCGGTGGCCTGGTGGACAGGCGGGATGGCTGCCAGATCGGTGGCCTCGTGGACAGGCTGGATCGCTGCCAGATCGGTGGCCCCGTGGACAGGCGGGATGGCTGCCAGATCGGTGGCCTCGTGGACAGGCTGGATGGCTGCCAGATCGGTGGCCTCGTGGACAGGCTGGATGGCTGCCAGATCGGTGGCCTGGTGGACAGGCGGGATGGCTGCCAGATCGGTGGCCTCGTGGTGCAGGACGTCCGGAGGAGGCATGATGACATGTGGAGAAGTGCGGTCGGGTGATGGGCAGGGAACTTTACACAGCGCCCTCCTGTTGTGCCGTAAAATGGAGCCATCAGCCATTTGGACAACGAAAGACCTGGGAGCAGCCTGTCTGACGACAACAGCTGGGGCTGACCAACCTCCCTCAGGCAGCTGAACGCGAACAACATCGTCTGGAGCCAGCGCAGGCAGATCCATGGCATGAGCATCATACGTGATCTTTTGCTGGTCCCTGGATCGCTGCACCTTCTGCAGGACCATGAGGTGGTCAAGGTCTGGAACATGGATGGCTGAAACAATCATCCTCAGGTTGCGGTTCATGAGCAACTGCGCCGGAGACAAACCAGTCGACAGAGGGTTTGCCCTGTATGCCAATAGCGCCAGGTTGAAATCCGAGGCTGAGTCTGCAGCCTTGCACAGCAACCGCTTGACAATATGGACCCCTTTCTCAGCTTTCCCGTTTGAATGCGGGTAATGGGGACTGGGTGTGATGTGACTAAAGTGGTAGGGTTGTGCAAAGTCGGACCACTCTTGGCTGTAGAAACATGGACCGTTGTCCATCATTACCGTGAGTGGTATCCCACGCCTGGCAAACGTCTCTTTGCGGCTTTGATGACTGACTTGGACGTGAGGTCCGACAGTTTCACCACTTCCGGGTAGCTGGAGAAGTAGTCGACCAAGAGCACGTAATCACGCCCATTGGCGCGAAAGAGGTCTATCCCCACCTTGGACCACGGAGAGGTCACAATCTCGTGCTGTTGCAGTGTTTCCTTGGGCTGAGCTGGTTGAAACTTCTGGCATGTTGTGCAGTTGAGGACCGTGTTGGCAATATCCTGGCTGATGCCAGGCCAGTAAACTGCCTGCCGAGCTCTGCATTGACATTTCCCGGCCCCAAGGTGACCCTCATGGATCTGTCTGAGCACCATGGTTTGCATGCTTTGGGGAATGACGATTCTATCCAGTTTAAGAAGGATCCCCTCAACAACCGTCAGCTCGTCCTTAACGATGAAGAACTGGGGGCACTGCCCCTTTTGCCAGCCATGGGCGAGGTGCTTCATCACGCACTGCAGCAGGGGATCTTTGGCAGTTTATTCGCGTATTTGTATAACTCGTTCATCAGTGGCTGGGAGGTTGCTGGCACACATCTGCACCTGTGCTTCAATGTGGCGAATGAAGTCGCCCTGTTCACACGGCGTGGTGACGGATCGGGATAGGGCATCCACGATGATCAGCTCCTTACCCGGTGTGTAGACGAGTTCGAAGTCATATCAGCGGAGACGAAGAAGAATTTGCTGCAGCCGAGGTGTCATGTCATTTAAATCCTTCTGGATTATGTGGACTAAAGGCCTGTGGTCTGTTTCCACCGTGACCTCTGGCAGGCCGTATGCGTAGACATGAAGGCTATTCCTGTCAGGAGACCCAAGCATTCCTTTTCGATCTGGGCATACCATTGTTCAGTCGGAGTCATGGCCCTGGAGGCGTATGCCACTGGAGCCCAGGACGGGGAGTCGTCTCGCTGGAGGAACACCAGCCCCAATGCCGTCCTGGCTTGCGTCTGTGGATATCTTGGTATCCTTGGTTGGGTCAAAGAACGCCAGTGCTGGGGCTGTGGTGAGCTTCGCCTTCAGCTCAAGCCTCTCCGCTTGATGTGCGGGAAGCCACTGGAACACCGTGGACTTTTTTACGAGATGCCGGAGGGCTGTGGTGTGGGATGCCATATTGGGAATGAATTTCCCGAGAAAATACACCATCCCGAGGAAATGGAGGACCGCTTTTTTGTCCTCTGGGGTCTTCATGGCATTGATTGCCAGCACCTTGTCAGTGTCAGGTTGCACACCCTGCTGTGAAATGTGGTCACCCAGAAACTTGATAACGGACCGACCAAATGAGCATTTGGCCCTGTTGAGCTGGAGGCCGTTTTTCATGAATCCTCTGGGAAACTTGTTTGAGGCGAACGATGTGATCCTTGGGCGTCGTGGACCAGATGATCACGTCGTCCACATAGACTCGCATCCCCTCGATGCCCTCCATCATGTGCTCCAATATGCGATGAAATACATCGGAAGCTGAGATGATACCAAAAGGCATTCAGTTGTAGCAATACCTGCCGAACGGTAGTTAAACGTGCTCAGCTTCCAAATGGATTCGTCCAGCTGTATCTGCCAGAACCTACGGGAGGCGTCCAGCTTGGTAAAGAATTTGGCATGAGCCATCTCACAGGCTAACCCTTCACGCTTTGGGATCGGGTAGTGCTCGCGCATGATGTTGCGATTCAGGTCTTTGGGATCAATGCAAATGCAGAGTTCACCAGAGGGCTTCTTGACGCAGACCATGGAGCTGACCCAGTCTGTTGGTTCCGTGACCTTTGAGATGATACCCTGGTCTTGGAGCTCTCATAGCTGCGTTTTCCGACGATCCTTGGGAGGGGCCGGCACCCGGTGTGGTGCATGGATGGCTGGGATGGCATTCGGTTTGAGCAATATCTTGTAACGATATGGGAGCGTGCCCATTCCATCAAACACGTTGTAGTATTGCGTGAGAATGTCGCCTATCTCAGTCTGGAGATTTACATTGGGCGAGGCAGTCGCCGGTGTCGAGGACATGGCATGGACGCGCTGGACCAGATTTAGGAGTTTGCATGCGCGAGCAACGAGCAGGGATGCCTTGTCAGGCTGGACGATCTCAAATCGTAACGTCACTTTGGTCGCCTTGTGAGATCCACCTAGCTGACACGATCCACTGGCAGCTATGGCATTGCCATTGTAGCCATGATGTGGAGATGCTGGCGTTGGACTGGGGTGAGCACAGTAAGAAGTCTTACAACACCAGGTTAAAGTCCAACATGTTTGTTTCAAACACGAGCTTTCGGAGCACTGCTCCTTCCTCAGGTGAATGAATGATTCACCTGAGGAAGGAGCAGTGCTCCGAAAGCTAGTGTTTGAAACAAACATGTTGGACTTTAACCTGGTACCATTGCCATTGTAGTCAAGGAGCTGGCAGGGTGGTGGAAGAATGCTAGGTTGGTCTCGGATGCTGTCGAGGTCCGACTGTGATATGAGGTTTGCAGATGCGCCAGTGTCCAATTTAAATCGGATGCGAGACTGGTTCACTGTGATGACAGCCCACCACTCGTCGTCAGGATCCACACTGAGGATTGAAAGGCGGTTTGCAGGCACGGTGGAGGCCAGCTCACGCGTGCTGATTATGCCCACCCGGTATGGAGGCTCGAGGCAGTCAGCATCGGGGTCCGTTGGGCTGTCGGGTCCTGAATCCTGCATGCCTTGTTGTACACAGCGGACACGTCTGCGCTGCAGCTGGGATCGCTGGCTGTTGGCCGGTGGAGCGGACCGGCATAAGGCCGCGTAATGCCCAGGCTTTCCACACTGTAGACATCGCCTTCCTTTGGCTGGACATTGCAGCTTTAAATGGGCGGAGTCACAATTTGGACACGTCATGACGCTGACGTCAGTGCGTTCTGTGCGCCATCGCGCATGCGCAGTGCGGTCGGCCGACGTTCGCACATGCGCATCAGGATCTTCGGCCTCGTCGTCCACTCGGTCATGGCGTGCATGCCAAGGGATCCGGGAAAAGTGCGCGAAATGGCCATTCTCTTCGATGCTCAGGCCTTGAATTTTTGCTATGGCCAGCACCCTTTCTGCCTCGTGGGAGGCTAGTTTTGCATTTTCTGCCGCCCTGATGCGGGAGTAACGATTCCTGGCAGGCTCATGGACAACGCACATTTCGATGGCGACAGAGAGGGTCAACTGTTTGATTTTGAGGAGCTGCTCCCTCAGGGAATCGGACGGACCCGGAAAACGATCTGATCCTGGATCATGGAATCAGCCAGAGTCATAATTACCTGACTGCGCCAGGATGCGGAGATGGGTCAAGAAGGACTGAAAAGGTTAATCGTTACCCTGAAGCCTCTGTTGGGAGATGTACCGTTCAAAGCTCTCATTCACCCCAATGTCGCTGTGGTTGTCGAATTTCAGCAGAACCGTCTTGAACTTCGTCTTGTCTTCGCCATCGGCAAATGTGAGCGAGTTATAGATGTGGATGGCGTGATCCCCCACAGTCAACAGGAACAGCGCGATCTTTCGGGCTTCCGATGCTGCCTCGAAGTCGGAGGCCTGGATATACAGGAGGAACTTCTGTTTGAAGACTTTCCAGTTGGCGCCGAGGTTGCCGGAGATCCGGAGATCCAGAGGAGGTTGGATCGTTTCCATGCCGCTGGATGGCTGTGTGCTGGTCGTTGCAGATTCACTCGAGGTAGGTTCTTTAGAGTTAATAGCTCTCTGGTACCATGATGTGTTATCTGTGTTGGTCTAACATCGACTGCAAATGGATGCAGTAAAACGGGAAACAGGCTTCCGACACAGGAGATGGTCCAACACTGTTTTATTGAACCTGCTGATTGCTGTACATAATCTGCTGTGGGTTGACACTCTATTAACCTAACTGATAACCTCCTACTGGCTTGACCAGACTAGCTCTCTACCACATGGTGATGATGTTCATTGGCCTGTGCACTGTGACTATCTCCCTAGCCGTGTCCTGTGAGAGAGAGAGAGAGCCTTAATGCCCTGTGGGCTTTATAGTGGTGGTGTCCTGTCTGGTGATTGGTTGTTCTGTGCCGTGTGTGTTCATTGGTTATCTTGTGTGTCAATCACTGCCTGTCTGCATCTCAGGATATACATGAGTGGATATTATGACAGATACTATGAAAAACACAACGCCAATCCCACCCAAAATGACACTGAGACATTTTCCCCTTAAATTGCGCCCTCAATCTGCCTATCCTTTTGTTTTAATTTATGAATTGGCCATTTATTTATTTCGCATCGTAAAGTAGGTAGGGTACGATCGTATAGTTGTTGTTACAGGGCCAGAAATGTGGAGACTTGAGTTTAAAACTCACCACAGCAGCTGAGGAATTTAACTCAGTTAATTAAATAAATCTGGAATTAAAAAACAGTAACATGAGCCATGAATACTAGTGGTTGTTGTAATTACTGAAATCCTTGAGGGAAGCTGTAATAAACCCCACAGGACCCACAGTGATGACCCGATTGATCGCCCCGTGGGGCCTGCGGAATACCATTCCCCCCCCCCCCCCCGCTGAAAGGCGGAAGCAACACAACGGGGCCCGTTAAAAAGCACTGATGAAAGCCAGTCAGGAAGGGAACCGGCGTTTCAGATGGTCCCGGTCGGAATGAGATGTTACTCTCTGTCGCTTTGCAGCTGTGCTTTGGCCTCTTGCATGAACCTTTCTGTTTGAATCCTTCTCAGGGCTCCTGTGATTGTAATACTGGCGACGAGGACGTAGGGAACTATGGGCGGTGTGATTCTAAATGTCCAGACCACGGCTGAATCTCGCCACAGGGGAGAAAGGTCAGAACAAACGTCAAAACGCCACTCTTCACGACGCTCGATGCTTTTGACACGTACAGACGTGTTTTGACATGTAGAGGGCTGGGCCCAGTATGCTGAGCGAATGTATTACTTTTTGAGGGAAAACAGTATTATTTGGGACGACCACCGAAAGGTATACTCCCGACTGCCTGTGGGACCCCTACCTTCATCATCACCTACCCTGACCTACCCTGCAGCCCCAGATTCCAAAACCTCTGATGAACGGGTGGCACCCATGGCAGACCACTCTGACCCCAAACCATCGATAATTGTCCAAAAGGTACAGGAAAATCCTGAGGGAGTCACAGACCTTTGTGATTATGAGCCATCCCTTCCGGAGATGCTGAGGGACCGCGTTGTGTGCGGAATCAACAACATGGCAGCTCAATGTAAGTTGCTGGCTGAACCATCATTGGACCTGAAGAGGGCCCGAGAGATATCCTTCTCACCTGAAAACGGGAGTCCAGTACCACCAGGGATCACTAGATGTGGAGGTCAATAGCATTGGTCACCCCCCCACCCCCCCCCCCCACCCCCACCCCCCCATTCAGGTGAACATCGCCCCTTCAGAGTGGAGCCTCTGGGACATTACCACTGTACGAGCAACGTCGGGGCCACACCCATTGACCGAGAGCCTCTGTAGCCTGGCGATACATCCCTCCTGAATTCCAGCAGGAGGATTCACAGCGGTGCTGCATCTGTGTCAGAGGGATTGTGGGAACCAGGAACACCAGATCCGCCAACAAGCACGTCGCCCTGGTCAGGGTGGCCACACCACCTAGAGCCAGGGCCTTACACTTGGCACTACCCGACGAGGACGAGTGCATGAAGCTAAACTGAGTCGTTGCTCCAAGAATAGCCCCCGTCAAAATCATCGTCCAGTTTAATGGCCACCCCCTTGAAATGGAAATGATTTTTAAAAAATAATTTTTATTCAAATTTTCAACAAATTTTAACCAACACAACAAAGAGAAACAGTAACCCCCCCCCCCCCCCCCCACTATTACAAAAGCAATAAATTAACAAAACAGAAACAAAAAAAAGAAAAAAGCAAAGAGCAAAAAACCATGAAACCACGCCCCCATAGCAAACATGTAGACCCCCCCCCCCTCCCCCCCGCCCCACCCGCCCCCACCCGGGTTGCTGCTGAAATTGACCACCCCCCAATGCTCCGCCAGGAAGTCTAGAAACGGCTGCCGCCGCCGGAAGAACCCTTGCACCGACCCCCTCAGGGCAAACTTGACCCTCTCCAGTTTGATGAACCCGGCCATGTCGCTGATCCAGGATTCCGCGCTCGGGGGGCTTTGCATCCTTCCACTGCAAAAGGATCCTGCGCCGGGCTACCAGGGACGCAAAGGCCAGAACACCGGCCTCTTTCGCCTCCTGCACTCCCGGCTCCGATGCTACCCCAAAAATAGCGAGCACCCAGCCGTGCGCAAGAGGAGGAGGAATTCACTCTCCGCAAAGCATCTGCCCACGTCCCCTCATTGATCTCCTCTCCCAGCTCCTCCTCCCACTTCGCTTTCAGATCTTCCACCGAGGCCTCCTCCCCCTCCTGTATCACTTGGTAGATTGCAGAGATCCTACCCTCGCCAACCCACGTCCCCGAGAGCACCCTGTCCTGAACCCCCCTTGGCGGCAACAGTGGAAACTTGCCGCCTAACAAACGCCCTTACCTGCATATACCTGAAGGTGTTCCGTGGGGGAAGACTGAACCTCCCCTCCAACTCCTCTAAGGTCGCACAAACACCCCATTGAGAAAGAGGTCCCCTAGCCGCCTAATACCCGCCCTGTGCCAGCTCAGAAACCCTCCATCCATCCTCTCTCGTACAAACCGGTAGTTCCCCCGTAGCGGGGACTAAACTGAAGCCTTCACCTCCCCCCTAAGCCGCCTCCACTGCCCCCACATTTTGAGGGTAGCCACCACAACCGGACTCGTAGAATACCTTGCTGGGGGGAGTGGCAATGGCGCCGTCACCAGCGCCTCTAAGCTCGTGCCCACACAGGACGCCGCCTCCAACCTCTTCCATGCCGCCCCCTCCCCCTCCATCACCCACTTGCGTATCATTGCCACGTTCGCAACCCAGTAGTACCCACACAGGTTGGGCAACGCCAACCCATCCACTTCCCTGCCCCGCTCCAAGAATACCCTCCTCACCCTCGGGGTCCTCTGCACCCACACAAACCCCGTAATACTCCTACTGACCCTCCTGAAAAAAGCCTTCGGGATCATGATGGGTAGACACTGGGAGAGGAACAAAAACCTCGGGAGCACCGTCATTTTGACCGACTGGACCCTGCCCACTAGGGAGAGTGGCAACACATCCCACCTCCTAAACTCCTCCTCCATCTGCTCCACCAGCCTCGTGAAGTTTAACCTATGCAGGGCCCTCCAGCTCCTGGCTATCTGGACCCCCAGGTATCTGAAGCTCCTCTCTGCCCTTTTCAGCGGAAGCTCCCCTATCTCTTTCTCCTGGTCCCCCATATGCACCACGAACAGCTCACTCTTCCCCACGTTGAGTTTATACCCAGAGAAATCCCCGAACTCCCCAAGAATCCTCATTACCTCCGGCATCCCCCCCCGCCGGATCTGCAACATACAACAATAAGTCGTCTGCATACAACGACAGCCGATGCTCCCCCCCCCCCTCCCCCCACACTATCCCCCTCCAGTTCCTCGATTCCCTCAACGCCATGGCCAGGGGTTCGATCGTCAATGCAAACAGCAGGGGAGACAGGGGCACCCCTGCCTCGTCTTCCGATGCAACCGAAAGTTCTCCGACCTCCTCCCATTCGTCACCACACTCGCCACCGGGGCATCGTACAGCAGCCTCACCCACCTAATAAATCCCTCACCAAACCCGAACCTCCTCTAAACCTCCCACAGGTATCTCCACTCCACCCTGTCAGAGGCCTTCTCCGCGTCCATCGACACCACTATCTCCGCCTCCCCGTCCACCGCCGGCATCATTATGACATTGAGAAGCCGCCGCACATTAACGTTCAACTGCCTCCCCTTCACAAAACCCATTTGATTTGAAATGGAAACTGACAGAGGGGCTGCTTGTTGGTCACAGGATGGCAGACGTACCAGAAAGTCCAGACAGTAATCCAACGCCTGTACCTGAGGGTCACTGAGGAGCGTTTGGCAACGTGCCCATTGGCCATCGCGGGCACGGGGATGACTCCTGTTGTCTACGGGCAGCGGTCTGACCATTTGCCATTGAAAATTGAGCCAGGGCCCGGATCCAGCCCGTTGGGCCGTGGCGGGCTGCAGAGGCTCCACCTGGACTGGCAGCAGAGTCAAGATGGGCACTGGGCGATTGTACAAACTCCGAGCGAAATACCCAACGCTTTCCACGATGGCCTGGAAAAAATAAAGAGAACTGTGGCCAAAATCTTCATAGAACCAGAAGCTCAAGTGAGGTATTTTAGGGCCTGCCCAGGTCCCTGTGCCCTGTTAACGAAGGTTGTAGCCACCTGGGGTGGCCACATCCCGATTTCAAAATGGACACTTGCAAAGAGCACAGGGAAAAATGGACAGTGCTAGGAAAACAAGCAGGTGCAAGGTTTGCCTGTGGATTGGAACTTGCAAAGCCCAGACAGAACTGAAACTACAATTCATTAGCATAGTAATGAGCTATCTCCGGGGACAAAAGAGAAACATTTAAGCAATCGGTACCGGGGCAGACTCCCCGGCGCCAGTGGAGACTAAAACAAAGGCAGGTCAACGGTCACCTAGGGCCCACCCAGCGATCGAGAAACGGCCCCGTTATTGGAGAGAATCGATACAAACGATTGGGACATGGTCCAATTAATTGGGACCAAGTTCAGGAACCGCCCAGAGAGGCGCGAAACCCTTTGGGGTATAAAACAGAGTCCCCAAGGTCAGAGTGCTCTCTTGAACTCTTCTTCTTCACCTTCACCTTGGCCTTGGCTCTCAGCGACGAGAGGCCCGCCAAGCACCAACCAAGTAAGTCTAAGGTCAACGCACGCTACGAGATAGGCGCTCCTAGCTACTATTCCATACCAGTTCGAAGCCAGCAGTATCAGAACCGGACAACGGCCATTGTTCCTCTGACTGAGCGGCCACTCGAAGCTAAGTATAGGCGTTTAGTAGTAGTTGTAGATTAGTGAGTAGAGTTTGTGCATGAGTAATAATTGACTGTGTGTGTAAATAAATGTGCATTGATTTCAAACTTACTAACTGGTGTATCGAGTCATTGATCAGTATTCGGTTTTGAACCCTGTGGTGGTATCAGAAAGATACCTGGCGACTCTTGAGCAAAGGTAATTAAAACAGAGCAAATTAAGGAAAGCATAACGAGCAACAAGGTGGACGACGAACCCAGCCGGCAGGAAAGCCTGGGAATTATTCATCCTGTTGAGTCCGCGGAGCGGGCAATGCCCGTACACACGCTGCTGAAGCCTGTATAGCAATTCCCTGAGGCCACGCACGGGGAATCCCTGTGCGAAGTTTGCTGGAGGACACTCCTTCTCAAAATTAGACATGAGCCACGCACACCTCCAGTTGGAACTGGACATGGCACCCAGGAAGTCTTAACAAATACATCAGCCTTCCATTGGGGATATCGTCTGCCGTGAGATATTTCAGAGGGTTGGGGAAAGCATCCTTCACAGACTTGCACGGGTGGAAGTTTACTTGGATGACGTCCTGATCACTGGAGCCACCGAGAAGCAGCAGCTGGATAATTTAGAGCAAGTCCTTCGCCGGTTCTCTGAGGCAGGAGTCCGCCGAAGACGGGCAAGGGTACTGGGTTGACAAGGACGGCCTAGCACCCGATAGAGGAGAAGGTATGGGTCATCAAACAGGCCCCCACACCCGCAAATACCACCAAACTACAGAAAATTCATCCCAAACTTGGCCGCAGGATGGAAACTGCCATCTTTGTATTGTCCCGGCTGGGGCTAGATGTACTGGCTGCCACTTTGCGGCCTTGCATTTATTTACTGAAAAGCCCATTCAGTTTAAGTCCTTCTCGGGACTCGTAACAGAAGCTATCTGCTGTCCTTACCGGTCTGGCTATTGCAGCAATGTGACTGATACTTATCTGCTCTGTGACTGATTGGATTAGATTGGATTTGTTTCTTGTCACGTGTACCGAGGTCCAGTGAAAAGTATTTTTCTGCGAGCAGCTCAACAGATCATTTAGTACATGAAAAGGAAATACATACCCTGGCGCTGGGCAGCACGGTAGCACAGTGGCTAGCACTGTGGCTTCACAGCGCCAGGGTCCCAGGTTCGATTCCCCGCTTGGGTCACTGTCTGTGCGGAGTCTGCACATTCTCCCCGTGTCTGCGTGGGTTTCCTCCGGGTGCTCCGGTTTCCTCCCACAGTCCAAAGACATGCAGGATAAGTGGATTGTGTCATAATATACACCAGTATATCATGGTGCAGACACACACTGATGGACACACACAGGGACCAATCAACAGGTACAAACACCGCAGCCAATCACCAGTTAGAATACACACACTATAAAGGCAGAGGGCACCACGGTTCCCGCTCATTCTGGGTGCTGCCTCTGAGTGTAACAGGAACTCATCCAGCCCAGCACGGACTCACACCACGTGCTGAGAGAATCAACTGGTTCGGACAAGGCTTAGGTCTCTAGTTTAACTTAACATTATTTAGACCCACAGTCATCGTGTGAAAATTAGTTAGAAGTAGTTAATAAAATTGAGTTGAATCTTCATCTGTGTTGGAATCAGCCTAAAACTGAGCATTCCTTACAGCCACCAGAATATGTAAGCTTGGTCATCATCTCCTTCATATTCACTGAAACAGCATTATGGTAAAGAAAGGGTCAATCTGAGGGAGTCATTTTTAAACTGCATGAATCTGGGATCTGATGAAAATATTTGCCATCTTCATTCGAGCCTCCATAACCTCCTGGAAGGGGAATCTTCACGACAATCAGGGTTAGCAATCAATGCGATCTTACCAATAATGCCTGCTTCCCATTAATGACTCCTAACAATGTCAAAGGATATAAGTAAAGGCTACAGGTCTGTCTTGACGTGTACCTGCATGCTTTAATTAGCCCAGTCAGCAAGGACACTTTGAAGGAATGTTCAATTGCCACCCCGGCAGCAGTTACCACTGTTGGCTCCAGTCAGTTGAGTCAACGGCTTTAAACTTCAAACTCTTTTGTGGCTGAATTGACTGCCCCTGTTAACTGGTTTCAAAATTACCTACGGCACAGAAATAGGCCAGACAGCCCAATCAGTCCATGCTGTATATCCCACTGAGATCGCTGGTAAAACATTCCACAGGACAATTGACGGCTGAGGAGAAACAAGTTGGTTTCCGATCGAAACTATTCCCAGGAACAGGTTTGGCCAATATGGTCCAGCCTGGAACTCTGATTCCTGACTTCCCAACTTGGATGCGGGCTGACCTGTTGCACGATTCCTGCTGTCGGCTATTTTTTTGTTTTGATTCTGTTATGGCGAATGCCGTTGCTTTTGTTTTATTTTTCTTGGAAGCTGGTTAATTAATCTGAGTTGAGCTTGAAGCAAGTCCAGACTACACAATGGAGCATTTGACCCATTTCCCAGCACTGGTGACACCATCTGTTTCACATTACAGATTGCATAACTTCGACATTGCCCATTTTTGTCGCAATAAAGTGGCCTGTTAGATCAGCGGTGGACAACCTGCGGCCTGGAGGCAGGAGGGGGGGGGGGGGGGGGGGGGGGGGGGCCGGAGGCGCATGAGGCCCATCTGGGTTCTGAGTGCTGCGGCCCACAAGACATTTTGTTGACCTCCCCCCCGACCCGCGCAGGGTTGCCGCATCCTGCTGATTTCCATCCACGTACTTTTTTTCCCCCTGTGGGTATGACTGAAGTGATTTGCACGTGAAGTGAGGGGAAGTGAGGTGAGGAGCGCGCTGATTGCCCTCAACACTGACTGTGAGACCCGTGCACTCCCTCTGTGTCCAAAATGTCAATATTTCTTTTGTTTTTACTATTTGAAGTTGATGAGAGTTCTATTAATATATAAATGATTAAGCATTTTCGAGACCTCGTTATGAAGTATTTGGCGTGTATTAAATGTCTTTCATCGTATTCACGGACGGGGTCATGGTTAGTGAACAAGCCCCGATTACAACCTTGGGACCCACTGAGGTGAAGGAGGGTCACTCCTGCGGCCCTCTCACAGGCCTAGGTTGATCAGGTGAAGATATCAGCGCTTGTGAACTTTCGCTGAGGGACAACAGCAACTTGCATTTCTACAGCCCTTTAACATAGTTGAAGGCATTTCACAGGAGATTATAAGCAAGCAAAGATCAAGTCTGACCCTCATAAGCAGGTATTAGGAACCGTGATTGATCAGAGTGGTAAGTTTTAAGGGACACTTTAAAGAAGGGGAGAGAGATAAAGAGGAAGAGGGGGTTAGGGAGGGGATTCCAAAACTTAGGCGCCGAAGGTTTGAAGGTGTAGCTGCCAATGTTGAGGCAAAGGTTTTGAGAGAGCCACAAGAGGCCTTGCTGGAGCACAAGAGGCCTTGCTGGAACACAAGAGGCCTTGCTGGAAAGTGTGAATGTGTTGAGTATTGAAGTTGGCAGGGGGCCCCAGTGTGGTGTGTTTTCCAGTTTAATAACCTGTCCTCATTCACTGCCAAGATATGCATGTGGAAATATGTTATTTGTCAGAAAAGTGATTATTAGATGCTGGGGGCGACTTATAGCCCATAATCGCCGTCAGCAATCATGCTTCCTCACCAGCGACATCACAAAGTTCATGCCCACACAGGGCGCAAACCTCATTTTAATGAATTCCAATAAATTTTAATATTGTTAAAGGGCTTCCCCAACACTTAATTACCCCCCCCCCGACTAAATATGTTTGCATCGATGTTTACAAAGGCTTTCTAATAACGTGAATCAGTTGAGAGGATTCCTCAGGCGGAGGGGAAAGGTAAGTATAGCCCCCCCCCCCCCCCCCCCCGTGGAGAGAAAGACATACTTGGGCACTGCCCTGGTGCAGGTTGGCACTGCCAGGTTAGAAACCTGAAGTACCCCCTGGCAGTGCCCCCTGGCAGTGCCACCCTGTCAGTGCCCCCCGGCAATGCCCCCTGGCAGTGCCCCCTTGCAGTGCCCCCTTTGCAGTGCCCCCTGGCAGTGCCCCCTGGCAGTGCCACTCTGTCAGTGCCCCCCGGCAATGCCCCCTGGCAGTGCTCCCCGGCAGTGCTCCCCTGCAGTGCCCCCCGACAATGCCCCTCGGCAATGCCCCCTGGCAGTGCCCCTCTGGCCCTCGTGGGCGGGGTTCCATTTATGTGTGGTGGAGGAGGGCGAGCGAGCAGTGAGGGGGGGGGATCTTTCAGGCACGGAGGGGGGGAGCAGGAACTGAGGAGGGGGGGGACACAAGAGATGCATCCACCGTAGTGGGGGAGGAGGGACATGATTGTCTGGGAATGGAGGGGAGGGGCCAATGTTGATTGGCCAGATGTTTTATTCAAATGAAGTAATATTGGCCTGGGTGATGTCTCAGGCTCAAACACTAGCCTTTGAAATTAGGGATATTATCACGTTTAGCAAACTCAAACTAGTTTCCAGTGGATACACATTCACATCCAATTTGGCACAGTTTGATACTCAAGCTAGGGTTCTCACCCAGAACATGGAAGTATAAAATGGTACAGCACACAAGGAAACCATTCAGCCCATCAAGCTTGTGTCAGCTCTTTCAAAAGATCAATCCAGTCAATCCTACTCCCTCACTCTTTCCCCAACATCCCAACAATTCAAGTCTTTCCCCAATTCCATTGTGAATGATTCTACTGAATCTGTATCCACCACTCTATTCAGCAGTGAATTCCAAATCCTAACCAATGATTAAGTAAAAGCAAAATTTCCTCATGTCGCCTCTGGCTCTTTAGTCAACCATCTTAAATCTTGCCCTCTTGTTAATGAGCCCTCAGACATTGGAAACACTCTTTCTTTATTAACTCTACCTTCTTGATTCTTGATCTTAAATCATTCTATTAAATCCCCTCACCTTCTCGGCTCTGAGGAGAATGGTGCCAGCTCCTCCAGTCTCTCAATGTAACCCTACTCCTCTCTTCAAAGCCTTCACATTCTTCCAAAAGTGGGATGCCCAAGAATGAACACAATGCTGTTAGGAAACAGAGATAGTTTAAGTAACCTATATTTGCATTATTTAAGTAAGCTTAATTTGGGAAGCAAGGGGAATAACTTCATTTTAGCTTTATGTTAAACAAAGGTGCCTACCAGTCTGTAGGTTTAGTTTCACTTTAAACTTTGCCTGCATTTCAATGGAAGCTTTACAACATAAAAGTAATTACTGGGTTTAACAAAAACTGAGCTACTGCCCAGCAACCTGGCCCACACTGAAAAGCAGAAGCATTTGAGTTTCACTTTGGAACCAGGTAACCCAGAGGCAAGAAGCTGTCCACAGAAACTGCCAGTCCAAACGGGGCAATCTAGAGGGACAGAAACTGTGCCCCAGAATCTAAATAAACGGAAAGTCCCTGAAACCAGGGAATGAGAGTTCCGGGAATCTGAAAAACGGACTCTGATGAGTAAATTCGGGACAGAAAGAGAGAGAGGCTCCCAGTGAAAGACAGGACAGCAAGGTACAGACTTGGAGATGTCGGCTAGTGAGAAGCCAGACATCTGTGATGACCATAATGTTGGCGAGACCTTAATACAGCCTGCGAAGCAGTGGTGTCCTGTTGGTGTGGTTGGGCACTGAGAGATTGCATAGAAGCTTGAATGCACAGGGTGTTCCAGGTCAGAGCAATACTGAAAGGAGAGGTTGAAATCCTGGATGTGGATCCTTGGTGAAGGCATCTGAGAGAAAGTGTTGTTTGGGAGGGGATTCCAAGGGTTTTCTTCAAGAGTGGAGTTTGGAAACACTCGTGCGAAAGCCAGAGTTCCAGTAGCTTGTACACAGTGTGACAAGTATCTGGGGGGATTTAATGAGAAATCCTCAGAAGTTGTTTTGGGTGGTGTCTGTCACTTGCTTTCAGAGTGTGTTGTGTCTGGCCGCATTATAGGAAGGATGTGGAAGCATTGGAAAGGGTGCAGAGGAGATTTACCCTGAATGTTGCCTGGTATGGAGGGAAGATCTTATGAGGGAAGGCTGAGGGACTTGAGGCTGTTTTCGTTCGAGAGGAGAAGGTTAAGAGGTGACTTGATTGAGGCATACAAAATGATCAGAGGGTTAGATAGGGTGGACATTGAGAACATTTTTCCTCGGATGGTGATGTCTAGCATGAAGGGACATAGCTTTAAATTGAGGGGAGATAGATACAGGACAGATCTCAGAGGTAGGTTCTTTACTCAGAGAGTAGTAAGGGCGTGGAATGCCCTGCCTGCAACAGTAGTGGACTCGCCAACACTAAGAGCATTTAAATCAGGGGTGGGCAAACTTTTCCGTGCAAGGGCCACATTCAGAAATTCACAATTTTAAAGGGCCGCATAGTATATTAAGTAAAATAATTAATATTTAAAATAGCCAAAATAAAAGATTTTTAAAGAAAAAAAAAGCAATTAATTTTTATTAATTAATATTTTAAAGTAGAAACTTCACATGAAACACATGTTATGCCGAGCAATGATCACCCTACTCAAGTCAACGTATCCACCCTATACCAGTAACCCAACAGCCCCCCCCCCCATTAACCTTAAAATTAAAAAAAATTTTAAAAAAATTTTTAAATTAAAAATTTTTTTTTTTTTTTTGGACTTGATCTTGGTGGGCCGCATAAAGACCTTTGGCAGGCCGCATGCGGCCCGCGGGCCATAGTTTGCCCACCCCTGATTTAAATGGTCATTGGATAGACATATGGATGATAAGGGAATAGCGTAGATGGGCTTTAGAGTGGTTTCACAGGTTGGCGCAACATCGAGGGCCGAAGGGCCTGTACTGCGCTGTAATGTTCTATGTTCTATGACCCCATCTCGCTTATTGGTTTACATGGACTGTGCACTTACTGAGAATATTAGGGTATAAGGTGGATTTTGAAACTTGTGCTATCTTTACAAATCTGTAAAGGTGTAGCTGGGGTGAAGTAGTATTGTATTATAATTGATCATTTATTGTTCAGCAAATGTTTTATTCTTTTGTTAAAAGTTCATCGTCAGTCCTGAGACTCTGTTCATCCACGTCTCTGATGATCATGGAATGTTTACAGTGCAGAAGGAGGCCATTCGACCCATCGAGTCTCCCCCACCCTCTGAAAGAGCACCTTACATGGCCCAAAGCCCCCCTATCCCCATAACCACATCTCGGGGATAATATAGCATGGTCAATCCACCTAGCCTGCACAGTGCTAACCACTGTGCCACTGTGCAGACCTGACTGTCAAGTCGTAACATCAGCTGCTCATGGCAATGCATTTGGATAGGGCCTAGTATTTTATATTGGCTTAGTGTACTGTACAAGGCTGGTTTTTGGAAGGGACATGCCAGACTGCTACTATATGATAATCCTTCATCTTAAGGTGGAATGAGAGTATTGGGAGACTGGGAGGATGTGACATTGCAACAAATCTAAGCAACACTGCCTGATTTGGTGCATGCAGACAATGTTGAATATGGAAAGATCAGATTGTTGTTCAAATGGGGCGGCACAGTAGCACAGTGGTTATCACTGCTGCCTCACAGCTCCAGGTCCCAGGTTCGATTCCCCGCTGGGTCACTGTCTGTGCGGAATCTGCACGTTCTCCCCGTGTGTGCGTGGGTTTCCTCCGGGTGCTCCGGTTTCCTCCTACAGTCCAAAGATGGGCAGGTTAGGTGAATTGGCCATGCTAAATTGCCCTTAGTGTGCAACTTAGGTGGTTACGGGAATAGGCAGGGGTGTGGACCTGGGTAGGGTGCTCTTTCAGTGGGTTGGTGCAGACTCGATGGGCCAACGGCCTCCTTCTGTACTGTCGAGATTCTATGGTTCTATGAGTATGAATGAGGCAGACTTATAGAGCTGAATCACCTCCTTGTTTCCCTTCCACCAAAAGTCCTCATATTGCACACATAATACATTTTAAAAGAAATAACTCACCAATTTTAAAAATTGGAACAGGCTCCAATCTTTGTCTTATCCAGAGTAAATAGGCATATTGATAAACCTTCAATTCACCGAGAGGCAGAGAGAGCGAGTGAACATTAGGCTTTATTAGTCATGAACTTGCCTAGCCAGAGTCGGTTGTACAGATGAATGCCGCCCACAGGCGGCCGGACTATATATGGCCCCGGTGAGGGCGGAGCCAGAGGCGGAGCCCACCTGGGTCACAGTACAGTACCTGGAAGCAGCTCGTATCACCACTTCCAGGTCATAGGTCATAGGTTACAGAATCATGCATGCATTAGGTGAATACATTCACCACACATATACTTTGGCATGATATGATGATTGAACCATTGATACTGAGGAGATCTCTTTTGGAAAATATAAGTACAGCGGCCCCAGTCAAATTCACTTATTTGTAGTTGAGATAGTTTTGAGAGAATGGCTGTTTGAAGTCAATTTCGCTCATTTCCTTCTAATCGTTTGATAGAACAGACCCTGAGTACATTTGTCTTGCGCTCGTCAGAACAATTGCAAGAAAACCAATGTCAGTGGGGAGCAACTCTTTTGTACGGTGTGAGAAGAGAGCGCTGATTGGCTGGCAAATGGATTCTGTCTTTGGTAAAGACGTTGCCATGGAGAATGCACCAGTTAATGGTGACTGGCAGTTAACTGCCAAGCATTGTTTGAAAATTTAAGCCAGGTGCTTGACTTGCTCAAGGTATTGTCCTGAGGAATGAACCAGCGAATGGCTGTTACTTGTTTTGTTTAGCTGAAACAGGCACAATGTGAGTGCATGTTCTTTTGGGATGGAGTTCAGTACGGTGGGAGTGCTACACTATCGGAGGTGCTGTCTTTCAGGTGAGACATTAAACTAAGGTATCTTGGGCAGATGTAAAAGATCCCATGGTAATATTTCGAAGAGTAGGTGAGTTGTCCATGTTGTCCTGGGAAATATTTGAAAATGAAATGAAAAAATGTTTTATCCTTCAATCACTGTTACAAAAAAGCAGATCATCTGTTTATCGTGTGTGTTAATTAGCCTCCTACGTTACAACAGTTGCTACATTTCAAAAGTACTAATTGGCTGTAACACACTTTGAAACATCCGGTGGCCATGAAAAGTGCTGCCTTGATGCTGGTATTTCATTTATTCTTTTAATGGAATGCTTTACCATGTGCGTAAAAATATACAGTTATTAAAGGCGTGCACCTACTCCCGTCCTGGACACATTTCTCTCCCTCCACATTTTGAAACAATGATATGTTGCAATCTTCCCCGTGAAGCTTGGGAGATAGTGCTTTTTGGAACCAGTGCAGGGTACTCAAGGGTAAAGAGGCCTTCTGGCAACAGAGTCGCGATCGTTTCCCTCACTATCTTTTCATATATTTGGCCCAAAACATCAACACATTCACGGAGCTCCTTGAACACAGACATCCTAAAGTGCTTTGCAGAGGAGAAACCAAGACAGAATCCTAACCATCTGCCCATGACATTCAACAGCATTCCGATCACGGAGTCCCCCACCATCAAGATCCTGGGGGTTACCATTGGCCAGAACCCGAATGAAGATTTTTTGTAACATTGATTGAAGGATAAATATTTCCCAGGACAACATGGACAACTCCCCTACTCTTCGAAATATTACCATGGGATCATTTACATCTGCCCAAGGCATCTAAACGAACACTGGCTACAAGAGCAGGTCAGAGGCCGGGAATCCTGGGGCGAGTAACTCACCTCCAGACTCCCCCAAAGCCTGTCCACCATCTACAAGACACAAGTCAGGAGTGTGATGGAAACTCCCCACTTGCCTGCATGAGTGCATATGTTTTACGGCAGACAAAATGGCCACTGATTTCCCCCTTTTGCAGGGGGCTAGCATGCCGGCAGCGTACAGCACCTGGCTCTAATTGCCGAAACAGCCCGGAGAATTGCCGGGTCCTTGGCCGCGCAGGCACATGGCGGAGGCCACTCACGGGAACCGGCCCGCAAAATAGTGCCCCCCCTCCTTTGGCTGGCTCGCGGGCCCCGATCCATTCCTCCACAGTACCCCCAGCTTCTAATAAAGTCCCCCCCTGCCCGCAGATCGGCCCTCCCCCGACTGTGATGGCGCTAGACTGAGTCCGCAGCCACCATGCCGAGTTCCCAGCGGATGAGGCCACACGTGATCGATGCCATCGGGAACTCGGCCGGTCGGGGGGGGGGGGTGGGCATCAGGCAATATCCTGAGGTGTTCGATAAGTCACGCGGTGGACTCTCCGAGTACGCCGCTTTGGAGGGGGCGGAGCATCGCGAAAGCGGCGCCACTCCCGATTCGCTCGGGAAGTGTGATTCTCCGGCCGATCGCCGAACGCAATTTTGGCATCGGCAACCGGAGTATCCAGCCCATAATCTCTGCCACCTAGGACAAGGGCACCTATATGGGAACACTGGCTATTCCCCTACAAGCCACTCACTATCCTAATCTGGTGAACTGGTGCGACGACAATAATCTCTCCCTCAATGTCAACAGAATGAAGGAGATTGTCATCGACTTCAGGAAGTGTAGTGGAGAACATGCCCCTGTCTACATCAATGGGAACGAAGTAGAAAGGGTCGAGAGCTTCAAGTTTTTAAGTGTCCAGATCACCAACAGCCTGTCCTGGTTCCCCCCCCCCCCCCATGCCGACACTATAGTTAAGAAAGCCCACCAACGACTCTACTTTCTCAGAAGATTGAGGAAATTTGGCATGTCAGCTACGACCCTCACCAACTTCTACAGATGCACCATAGAAAACATTCTTTCTGGTTGTATCACAGCTTGATATAGTTCCTGCTCTGCTCCAGACCGTAAGAAATTACAAAAGGTAGTGAACGTAGCCCAGTCCATCACGCAAACCAGTCCCCATCCATTGACTCTGTCTATAATTCCCGCTGCCTCAGAAAGGCAGCCAGCATAATTAAGGACCCCACGCACCCCGGACACTCTCTTCCACCTTCTTCCGTCAGGAAAAAGATACCAAAGTTTGAGGTCACGTACCAACCGACGCAAGAACAGCTTCTTCCCGACTGCCATCAGACTTTTGAATGGACCTACCTCGTATTAAATTGATCTTTTCTCTACACCTTGCTATAACTGTAACATTACATTCTGCAGTCTCTCCTTCCTTCCCTATGTACGGTATGCATTGTTTGTACAGCATGCAAGAAACAATACTTTTCACTGTCTACTAATACATGTGGCAATAATAAATCAAATCAAAATATATCCCGTTCTTTCCCGGTCACAAGATTAAAATCCTGGAACTCCTTCCCTAACAGCACTGTGGGAGTACCTACACCACATAGACTGCAGCGGTTCAAGAAAGTGGCTCAGCACCACCTTCTCAAGGGCAATAAATAATGGCCTCGCCGGGAACTCCAACAACCCCAGAAACAATAAAACACACATTGAAAGAGGAGTTAAACCAGGATCTGCCTAATGCTGTGTCACAGAAACTATTGATGGAAGCCATGGCCGAGACTGAGGAGGGAGCAAAATAAGGAGGGAACAGAGATTTCTAAAATATATTTCTGGTATGGGCACGACTAAAGTTCAAACAACGATAAAAATTACATCCTGTTTCAGGTCTTTTCTGATGTAGAATTCGCTGTTGGCAACTGTTAGCTATTGCACTGCGGAAGGCATCATTACCAAGCTTATCATCAACGAAAACAACTTGCATTGAAAGAGCCACCAGGAGTATTACCAGACTAAAGATTAACACTGTCCTGTTCTTATTTCGCATGCACAATGCATGCACTCCCCAGCAGTGTGCACAGGAAGAGGATATGAGGTTTTTTCATAGAATTTACAGTGCAGAAGGAGGCCATTCGGCCCATCGAATCTGCACTGGCTCTTGGAAAGAGCACCCTACCCAAGCCAATACCTCCACCCTATCCCCATAACCCAGTAACCCCACCTAACACTAAAGGCAATTTGGACCCTGAGGGCAATTTAGCATGGCCAATCTACCTAAACTGCACATCTTTGGACTGTGGGAGGAAACCGGAGCACCCGGAGGAAACCCACGCACACACAGGGAGAATGTGCAGACTCCACACAGACAGTGACCCAAGCTGGGATTCGAACCTGGGACCCTGGAGCTGTGAAGCATTTGTGCTAACCACTATGCTACCGTGCTACAGTCACTGCTACCTCCACCACCAATTCACATACACACCCACACACCCCAATACCAAAACACACACACGCCCACACCAACACCCCACAAACAGACCCAAACCTACACACACCCATACACCTCAATACCAAAACACACACACACGCTCACACCAACACCCCACAAACAGACCCAAACCCACACACCCACACACCCCAATACCAAAACACACACACGCCCACACCAACACCCCACAAACAGACCCAAACCTACACACCCCCACATACACACCCACACACCCCAATACCAAAACACACAAACGCCCACACCAACACCCCACAAACAGACCCAAACCTACACACCCCCACATACACACCCATACACCTCAATACCAAAACACACACACACACGCCCACACCAACACCCCACAAACAGACCCAAACCTACACACCCCCACATACACACCCACACACCCCAATACCAAAACACACACACACACGCCCACACCAATACCTCACAAACAGACCCAAACCTACACACCCCCACATACACACCCATACACCTCAATACCAAAACACACACACACACGCCCACACCAACACCCCACAAACAGACCCAAACCTACACACCCCCACATACACACCCATACACCTCAATACCAAAACACACACACACACGCCCACACCAACACCCCACAAACAGACCCAAACCTACACACCCACATACACACCCATACACCCCAATACCAAAACACACGCCCACACCAACACCCCACAAACAGACCCAAACCTACACACACCCACATACACACCCATACACCTCAATACCAAAACACACGCCCACACCAACACCCCACAAACAGACCCAAACCTACACACCCACACACACACACACCCACACACCTCAATACCAAAACACACACACACACGCCCACACCAATACCTCACAAACAGACCCAAACCTACACACCCACACACACACACCCACACACCCCAATACCAAAACACACACACGCTCACACCAATACCTCACAAACAGACCCAAACCTACACACCCACACACACACACCCACACACTAAACCAAGGACGGAGCAATTAAATCACAAAGTTCATCAGAATATTTTGGACAGTCGGAATGAGCTTCATACCTTGTACAATAAAGCGTGTCCAATTGTGAGGCGATTTGCTTGTTAAGGCTTGCCACTTAACCACCTGAGGCACATTGAAGGGACGCTGTTAACCCCTTACCCTCTGACAGGAATGCAGCAGCAACGGCATATTTGTGTGAGAGCCTTTGACATGTATTCCAGAGACATGTGAACTGAAGGCGGCGGAGAGGTGGAGCGCTGTCCTATCACTACTGTAATCTCAGTGTGGAAATCAGAGGAAAAGTTTCCGGACTCCTACGTTTCCAAGGTCTAACTTTACATGGATTTGGTAAGACACGGAGATACTTGAACTGCACTTGACCCCGAGTGATCAGCAGAGCTGCAAATCAAACACTTCTTTATTCTCATGGTCAAACAACATTGACTGCTTAAATCCTGAGCCAGCTTTCAGAAGCAACAATGAGACTTCCTTGGCCACTTAATTCAACACAGATGTGAATAATCTTATTGGGGTGAAGGCAGGCAAGCAACCCTGGCTTCGGAAAATGTCTGTGGAGCTGAAATTGGAATTCTAACCTTGACAAAGCAAGATTGATGGGTTATGATTGGCCGGAATAATACTTCTGTGATATTTTAGGTTATGTAAGTTTATGGATTTCTGCTTTAATGGTGGTGCAAGTAAAATAAGGCCATTCAGCCCATCATCTTTGTGCCTAGAGCACGGGAGCTCTCATACTCTTTCCCTGCGTCCTTTTATATTCCTGCTTTTTCAATATTTACTCAGTCTCCGTTTAAATGATTTTCTAATCCCCTCCTCAATTGTCACTTGTGTGACGTATTACAGATTAAACAATAATTCTTCCTGTGATCATATTGCCTTTTTTCACCAATGTATAATCAGGAAAGGCAATCTTTTATTGTTTATCCTCTCTTTACCCTTTATTTTGTTGCGTTCCTTTTAACATTTCCTATTTCAATGAAATGTTTTAGGCTTTTCTTTCCATTCCTGACGTAATTAGAGTGATTCTGAAAATGAAAATCGCTTATTGTCACGAGTAGGCTTCAAACAAAGTTACTGTGAAAAGCCCCTAGTTGCCACATTCCGGCGCCTGTTCAGGGAGGCTGTTACGGGAATCGAACCGTGCTGCTGGCCTGCTTGGTCTGATTCTCCCAGGACCCTTTCCATAGAATGTCCTTCCTTCAACTGGATACAATAACTGAACTCAACCCCTCCCCCATTGTTTCCTAACCAAAGACTCAACAAATTCGACAACGTCCCTCCGATTGAAACACCAAGGGCGCGATTCAATGGCCGCATTGCGCATAAACGAGAGTGCAACGAGGCCGTTAGATCGCTGGAGAGGCCGAAAACGAGACCCGTGCCAGGCGCCGATCGGTTTGCGATCTAACCGGCCCCCTCTCATTGGCGAAATCAGGATCTTCCTGTAGCGTGGCTAGAATCCAATCACCATTTAAGCCCAATCTCCGGGGATGGCAAGGTAGCACTGCTGCCTCACGGCGCTGAGGTCCCAGGTTCAATCCCGGCTCTGGGTCACTGTCCGTGTGGAGTTTACACATTCTCCCCGTGTCTGCGTGGGTTTCGCCCCCACAACACAAAGATGTGCAGGGTAGATGGATTGGCCATGCTAAATTGCCCCCTGCGTCGTGTTATTGATCAATTCAGTTACCATAACCTCCAGGGCAATGGGCCAGGCACTGGAAAATAGGATTAGTGTAGTCAGATCTTTGCAGACTGACATGGACACGATGGGCGGAATAGCCTCCTACCGTGCGGTAAACATCTATGAATCTTATTCAATGTGGTGAGCTGGTTGGGAGAAGACCTTAGTTTTCCAGATGTTTGTAAATGGTCCTTTTCCTCATCTGCTTCAGAGAAGGAGTCGACAGTGGAGCTCGGTAATTAAGTCAGCACACCTACTGGAACTCAACCACTGAAGGTTGAGGCCAGGATTCTCCGTGCCGGCAGCTTGCCGAGTTCCCGCCGCCGTGGTTCTCTCATGGTTCCACCCGGCGGGCACTCGGAGTGGCGGCTGTCACGGCCGCCCTGGGGGAGACAAGGGGGATCCGTCACTGGGTGGGGGGGGGGCCCCTCCAGGATGGCCAGGGTTCCGATCGGGGGCACAGCGTGATGTAGCACAGTCCCAGAGAGAGGTGGTCCACTCCCTGTGCTCCATGGCTGTGAGCATCGAGGTCCTGGTTGAGATGGCAGTGGACCTCCAGGACTGGCAGCGCCAGGTGGCGGTAGAGCCATGTGTTTGCTCCACTCACACCCCCCGTCCCATAGAATAGCCCAGGACCCATCGGGCACCCCGAGGGAGGAGGAGGTAATGGGGCCCTGACTCCCGCAGGGACGGTGTCAAATGGTGCAGAGCACCAGAGCCCATCTCAGAACGGGTCATCATCATCCTCCATCCCGTAAACCAGACCCACTGTTACAGCCAACCCAGGGCCCGCACCCCATAGTGAGGCAGATAGGAATCACGGAGGGGGTTGCAAGGCGGGTGGTATGGGGGCGGGGTAGGATGTCCGTGCCTATGGCTAGGCCCTCTAGTCAGTTAACCTGGAGATTAGAGCGTCCTGTGCGTGGTGGCCCTGGTGCACACGTTGTGAGGCCTGCCTGGGCCCCATGTCCTGCCCATCCTCGGCCTCCTCCGCATCCTCCTCGTTGGACAAGATCTGGCATTCATCCTCCTCCTCCATCACGTCACCCCTCTGCTGCGCGATCGTGTGGAGTCCACCGCTATGTGGGAGACTCTCTTAGTGCTAAACTGGAGGGCCCCTCCAGAGCGGTTCAGGCACCTGAACCGCATCTTCAGGATGCCGAAGCACCGCTCGATCACACCGCTGCCCGCTGTATGGGCGTCGCTGTAGCAGGGCTCCGTATCACTCTGTGACCTCCGGATGGGTGTCATCAGCCACAGCGGCAGCAGGTATCCCCTGTCGCCCAAGAGCCAACCCCTCACCTGAGGGTGAACCTCAAAGAGGTCAGGAACCCTCGAGTGTGCCAGGATGAAGGTGCTGGGCACGCTGCCAGGGTATCGGGCTCAAACGTGCGTGATGTGCATCTCATGGTCACACACGTTCATCGAGTGGAACCCCTTTCGGTTTGTGAAGACCGGCCTGTCGTGGGCCGATGCTTGTTGGAGGATATGCATCGCCTCGATCACCTCCTAGACCTGCCGCATCTCGGCAATGGTGACGTACCCCGCTCCCCGGGCATCCTGGTGGGTTCAGCCGGGCATACAGGACTTCCATGATGGTGTGTATGTGTCTGTACACCGAGCTCTGAGAGATCCCAAACAGGTTCCACTTGGTCCCTGGAAGGAGCCCGTGTGCTGTACCATTTGAACTATGACCCCTAGTTCTGGACTCCCTCACCATCGGGAACATTATTTCTGAATCCACCCTGTCTAATCCTGTTAGAATTTTGTAAGTTTCTATGAGATCCCCTCTCACTCTTCTAAACTCCAATGAATATAATCCTGACTGACTTAGTCTCTCCTCATCTGACAGTCCCGCCATCCCAGGAATTAGCCTGGTAAACCTTCGCTACTCTCCCTCCATAGCAAGAACATCCTTCCTCAGATAAGGACACCAAACCTGCAGATAATTACAGCCGCTGTCACTCTGACCAACCATGGGCCACGGTTAGGGGAGTGCGCAGGAAGATGGCTGCCATGCAGGCCGCGGCAATGGTGGTCCGTGCCCGAACACCCCGATCCACGGCCCAACCCCTGGTCACCCTCTCGCTGCCCACTCCCCCCACCCCAGGCCTGCCGCCGCCCCAGCCCGCACTGCCAATGGAAAGACTGGCAGGCCATGGGCGCCCCTCTGCATGTCCTACCTCCTCTCTCTCCCTCATCAGCCACAGCGCCTGTTTCTCGATTTAAAAAAAAAATAAATTTAGAATGTTCAATTCATTTTTTCCAATTAAGGGGCAATTTAGCGTGGCCAATCCACCTAACCTGCACATCTTTGGGTTGTGGGGGTGAAACCCACGCAGACACGGGGAGAATGTGCAAACTCCTCACAGACAGTGACCCAGGGCCGGGATTCGAACCCGGGTCCTCAGCGCCGTAGGCAGCAATGCTAACCACTGTGCCACCGTGCCGCCTCTGTTTCTCGATTTTAATAACCGCAGGTGAACCTCGCTGTCGGCAATTCCCCCCGAAGGAGAGGGAGCACCGCGGAAGCCCCGGAGAAGACCGGGTGAGGCTCCCGAATGATAGGCGAACAGTGTTTACTGTACGTGCGGAATAGAACGCATTGAGGCCGCTGTCAAGGCACCGGAGCGTGGCATTCTGTCCGGCGTCCAGCGCCGGCCACCATTTTGGCTCCACGACCAATTCTCTGCCCTGTAGCCTTTCCCGATTTTGAAAATCCCGCACCATTGTGTCTACATAGACTCCGTACAATCCCTACAATGCAGAAAGAGGCCATTCAGCCCATCAAGTCTGCACCCACTCTCTGAAAGAGCACTCTACCTAGGCCCACTCCCCTGCCCTATCCCTGTAACTCCCCGCATTGATCATGGCCAAGCCACCGAACCTGCACATCTTCAAACTGTGGGAGGAAACTGGAGCACCTGGAGGAAACCCACACAGACACGGGCAGAACGTGCTCACATACCTTTTAATAATGTACCTTGTTGTTTTCCACCAGATTGCTAACATGACACCTTATCAAAGGCCTTTTGAAAGTCAGTCAGGCACAGCGGCTCTTACCAAATCCATGTTGATTGCCTTCTATTAGATGTAATGGGGAAACAAAGCCGGCCCTTGTTTAAGATGTAACACAGCCTCAGGGCTTATTCTTCTCACTCACATCCCGATGAAGGGACCCTTTCCAAAACATTAGTCCAGCTCTCTCTCAGATGCTGAATTCATCCCGTTAAACTTTTGTAAAGGCAGGGGGATCTTGAATTTGATTTGTTGCTCCTTTCTATTAATTAATTTGAATTAAGAACATGGAAACAGGATTAGGCCATTCAGCCCACGAGGTTTTAATGTCGCTGGGTTTGCCGTCAAGCCTGATGTTCTGGGAAATGGGTTTTAGTCCCATCCGCGATCGCAGCTGGGTTTCAATCTGGAATTAAAAGTTGGGGGTGAATTTACCACCTCCGCAGCCATGTGTTTCTGGGCACCAACGCTGACAGTCGGATGCTCAATTCTCGGTGCTAGCCAATGGAATTTCCCACTCACGCCTCTGAGTGTGTTGCCGGTCGAACGGAGATCCAGCCTGTGACCATTATGGGAAATGTTCAGAACACAAAGGGTTAATGTCATATCATAGTTAACCACTGGATGGGGCTAGATGCAAAACTATATGTTGGGAGGGAGATAAATCACTTGCTCGCATGATGTAACAAAAACAACCTCTCTAAATGTTGGAAAGACCAAGGAACTGATCATCGACTTCAGGAAGCGCAGCACGACACACACTCCCGTCTGCATCAATGGCTTTGAAGTGGAGATGGTCGATAGCTTTAAGTTCCTGGGGGTCATCATCACCAACAGTCTGTCCTGGGCCACTCGCATTGACTCAACAGTCAAGAAAGCCCAACAACGTCTCAACTTCCTCCTGAAGCTAAAGAAATTCGGCATGTCTGAATCGATTCTCACAAACTTCTACAGATGTGCGATAGAGAGCATCCTATCCGGCTGCATCACAGCTTGGGTATGGCAACTGCTCGGCCCAAGATCGCAAGAAACTGCAGAGTGTGGTGAACTCAGCCCAATGCATCATACAAGCTTGCCGCCCTCACATTGATTCTGTCTACACCTCCCGCTGCCTCAGGAAGGCAGACAGCATTGTCAGAGACCCCTCCCACCCAGGCATTGCCTTCTTCCATCAGGCAGAAGGTACAGATGTCTGAAGACTCGCACATCCAGACATAGGAACAGCTTCTTCCCCACAGCTACAAAACTCCTCAACGACTCTCCCTCGGACTGATCTGTTCCCTGTAAGAACACTATTCACGACGCCCTATTCTGCTCTTGCTCATGTATTTGCTTTGTTTGGCCCCTTGTTTCGCACTGTAACCAATCACTGTTTGTCGATGTACCATTTGTCAATGTTCACTGTTGATTATTCTTGTGTCTACTGTGTACGTACTGTGTACATTCCCTCGGCCGCAGATAAATACTTTTCACTGTACTTCGGTACATGTGACAATAAATCAAATCAAAATCAGATATAAAGCACTGACTCACAGACTTCTGGGAGAGGGCTGGAGAGGGGAGCATAGGAACAGTGAGAGAGATCAGAGTACAGTTCCAGATAGAGTGTAGATTAGTAGATTATTGTTTACTATAGGAGTAAGTGGTCGAGCTTTAATAAGTAGTGTAAATAAATGTTGGGGGCGATTCTCCAAAATGGATACCAAGCGTTCATGCCGTCGTGAACGCCGTAGCGTTTCATGATGGGGCGATCAGGGCCCGGGTACGACCGATTCTGGCCCCCACAGGTGGCCAGCACGGTGCTGGAGAGGTTCACGCCACTCCAGCCTCCCTCCCCGGTGCTAAATGGGCGCCGTGCCAACCCACACATGCGCAGTTGGGCCGTGCCAACCTGCGTATGCGCGGGGGACTTCTTTAGCGCGCTGGCCCCGACTCAACATGGCGTCGGTGTTCAGGGCCTGGCCGCGCCAGAAAGTAGGCCCGAGGGGGGAGAAGCTGGCCTGCCGATTGGTGGGCCCCGATCGCGGGCCAAACCTCATCGGAGGCCCCCCCTGGGGACCGATTCTCCAAGCCAACCGGGCCGACGCAATCGACGCCGATTCTCCGCACCTCGGAGAATCACGTGCCGGCGTCGGGGCGTCGTAACATCGTGGCGCGGTTGCGGCGATTCCCCGGCCCGGCGCGGGGCTCGGAGAATCACCCCCGTTAGCTTTGTTATTGTACTTGGCCTCTGTGGTCCTTGTGAACACTTCAACATCCATCCTGAGAACACCACACAGCTGTCAGAGAATTCACCCCCTTGTCTCAATAATAATTACCGAAACCATCACAATTGCGGTAAAAACCAATCTGGTTCACTAATGCCCTGCAGGGCAGGAAATCTGCCACCTTTACCCAGTCTGACCTACAGCTGACTCCAGGCCCACAATAATGGGATTGACGCAGTTCAGGGGCAATTAGGGATGGGCAACAAATCTGACCCCACATTCTATTAAATAATCCTTTAAAAAATCCTTTAATAGCCTTACCCAACAAAGATCCATTGATCAGTGTTGAGAACTTTAGTTTCCATATTGCAAAGGAGATGCTTTGTGATTTAACTGCTGAATGAGCGAGCGCTGGTTTTGAGATTCTCCTTTGAGAGGAAATTGTTTCCTTTATTGATCCAAGCAAATTTCTTTATTATTTAATTTGTATAATGCATCTGCATCAAGGAGCCCTGAGCAAAACTGGAGTCAATGGGAATCAGGGAAAATCTCTCCACTGGTTGGAGTTATACCTGGCGCAAAGAAAGATGGTTTTGGTGGTTGGAGGTCAATCACCTCAGTCCCAGGATGTCACCATGGGGGGTTCTTCAGGGCCTGAGGCTCAACCATCTTCAGCTGCTTCAACATGACCTTCCCTCCATCATAAGGTCAGAAGTGGGGATGTTCACTGATGATTTCGCAATGTTCAGCACCATCGCGCGTCCTCAGATAATGAAGCAGTCTGTGATATTCAGCTTGGGCTGATGTGTTGTAGGCAACATTCGCACCACACAAGTGCCAGGCAATGGCCATCTCTAACAAGAGAGGATCTAACCATCGCCCCTTGACATTCAATGGCATTACCATCGCTGAATCCTCCACAATCAACATCCTGGGAGGTTACCATTGGCCAGAAACTGAACTAGACTAGCCATATAAACACTGTAGCTATAAGAACAGAGTCTAGGAATCCTGCGGTGAGTAACTCACCTCTTGACCCCCCAAAGCCTGTCCACCATCTACAAGGCACAAGTCAGGAGTGTGATGGAATACTCTCCACTCGCCTGGATGACTGTCAATCCAACAACACTCCAGAAACTCAATACCATCCGGGACAAAGCAGCCCGCTTGATTTGTACTCCATCCACCACCTCGAACACTCACTCCCTCCACCACCGACGCACAGTGGCAGCCGTGTGTACCATCTACAAGATGCACTGCAGTAACTCACCAAGGCTCCTTCAACAGCAGCGATCAAACCCGCGAGCTCCCCCACCTAGATGGACCAAGGCAGCAGATACCTGGGAACCCCACCACCTGGAGGTTCCCCTCCTAGTCACTCACCACCCTGACTTGGAAATATATTGCCGCTGTGTCAATATCCTGGAACTCCCACTCTAACAGCACAGTGGGTGTACCTACACTGAATGGACTACAGCAATTCAAGAAGGCAACTCACCAGCACCTTCACAAGGGTGATGCGGAATGCGCGATAAATGCTGGCACAATATTTGTTCCCACTAACCTCTCATGTGGGACCTGATCAAAAGCTTTCTGAAAATCCAGATATATCACATCCACTGGTTCACCCGTATCTCTTCGACTGGTTATGGCCTCAAAATATCCAGCATGTTTGTGAAACACTGGGCTGAATCCTCCACCTCACCACCGGCAGCGAGAACTGTGATTGGGCAGAGAATAGCGCACAATGGAAAAATCACAAATCTGTCGTCATGTTCCGGACCCCACTGATGGCGTTAGTGAAGTTTGTGCCCCCTGTCAGCAGGCCAAAGCAAAACAGTCATTTACATGGGTTTAAATCTCATTAGTGGGTTGGACACTTGATGCTCCGCCCCTTCCTGATGCTCCACCCCTTCCCTGATGCTCCGCCCATTCCAGATGCTCCACCCCTCTGCTGATGCTTCGCCCCTCTCCTGTCGCTCCACCCCTCCCCTGACGCTCCACCCCTTCCCTGATTCTCCGCCCCTTCCTGATGCTCAGCCCCTCCCCTGATGCTCCACCCCTCCACTGATGCTCTGCCCCTCCCCTAATGCTCCACCCCTCCACTGATGCTCTGCCCCTCTCCTGATGCTCCACCCCTCCCCTGATGCTCCGCCCCTTCCTGATGCTCTGCCCCTCCCCTGATGCTCCGCCCCTCCCCTGATGCTTCACCCCTCCACTGATGCTCCACCCCTCCCCTGATGCTCCACCTCTCTCCTGATGCTCTGCCCCTCCCCGATGCTCCGCCCCTCCCCTGATGCTCCGCCCCTCCCCTGATGCTCCACCCCTTCCTGATGCTCCGCCCCTTCCTGATGCTCCATCCCTTCCTGATGCTCTGCCCCTCCCCTGATGCTCTGCCCCTTCCTGATGCTCCACCCCTTCCTGATGCTCTGCCCCTCCCCTGATGCTCCGCCCCTCCCCTGATGCTCCGCCCCTTCCTGATGCTCTGCCCCTCCCCTGATGCTCTGCCCCTTCCTGATGCTCTGCCCCTTCCTGATGCTCCACCCCTCCCCTGATGCTCCACCCCTTCCTGATGCTCCACCCCTCCCCTGATGCTCCGCCCCTTCCTGATGCTCTGCCCCTCCCCTGATGCTCCGCCCCTTCCTGATGCTCTGCCCCTTCCTGATGCTCCACCCCTCCCCTGATGCTCCACCCCTTCCTGATGCTCCACCCCTCCCCTGATGCTCCGCCCCTTCCTGATGCTCCACCCCTCCCCTGATGCTCCACCCCTCCCCTGATGCTCCGCCCCTTCCTGATGCTCTGCCCCCCCTGATGCTCCGCCCCTTCCTGATGCTCCACCCCTCCCCTGATGCTCCACCCCTCCCCTGATGCTCCGCCCCTTCCTGATGCTCTGCCCCCCCTGATGCTCCGCCCCTTCCTGATGCTCCACCCCTCTCCTGACGCTCCACCCCTCCCCTGACCCTCCACCCCTCCCCTGATGCTCCGCCCCTTCCTGATGCTCAGCCCCTCCCCTGATGCTCCACCCCTTCCTGATGCTCCGCCCCTTCCTTATGCTCCATCCCTTCCTGATGCTCTGCCCCTCCCCTGATGCTCTGCCCCTTCCTGATGCTCCACCCCTTCCTGATGCTCTGCCCCTCCCCTGATGCTCCGCCCCTCCCCTGATGCTCCGCCCCTTCCTGATGCTCTGCCCCTCCCCTGATGCTCTGCCCCTTCCTGATGCTCTGCCCCTTCCTGATGCTCCACCCCTCCCCTGATGCTCCACCCCTTCCTGATGCTCCACCCCTCCCCTGATGCTCCGCCCCTTCCTGATGCTCTGCCCCTCCCCTGATGCTCCGCCCCTTCCTGATGCTCTGCCCCTTCCTGATGCTCCACCCCTCCCCTGATGCTCCACCCCTTCCTGATGCTCCACCCCTCCCCTGATGCTCCGCCCCTTCCTGATGCTCCACCCCTCCCCTGATGCTCCACCCCTCCCCTGATGCTCCGCCCCTTCCTGATGCTCTGCCCCCCCTGATGCTCCGCCCCTTCCTGATGCTCCACCCCTCCCCTGATGCTCCACCCCTCCCCTGATGCTCCGCCCCTTCCTGATGCTCTGCCCCCCCCTGATGCTCCGCCCCTTCCTGATGCTCCACCCCTCTCCTGACGCTCCACCCCTCCCCTGACCCTCCACCCCTCCCCTGATGCTCCGCCCCTTCCTGATGCTCAGCCCCTCCCCTGATGCTCCACCCCTTCCTGATGCTCCGCCCCTTCCTGATGCTCCATCCCTTTCTGATGCTCCGCCCCTCCCCTGATGCTCCGCCCCTCCCCCTCCCCTGATGCTCCGCCCCTCCCCTGATGCTCCGCCCCTCCCCTGATGCTCCGCCCCTTCCAGTTGCTCCGCCCCTCCCCTGATGCTCTGCCCCTCCCCTGATGCTCCGCCCCTTCCAGATGCTCTGCCCCTCCCCTGAAGATCCACCCCTCCCCTGATGCTCTGCCCCTTCCTGATTCTCCACCCCTCCCCTGATGCTCCGCCCCTTCCTGATGCTCTGCCCCTCCCCTGAAGAGCCACCCCTCCCCTGATGCTCCACCCCTTCCTGATGCTCCACCCCTCCCCTGATGCTCCGCCCCTTCCTGATGCTCTGCCCCTCCCCTGATGCTCCGCCCCTTCCTGATGCTCTGCCCCTTCCTGATGCTCCACCCCTCCCCTGATGCTCCACCCCTTCCTGATGCTCCACCCCTCCCCTGATGCTCCGCCCCTTCCTGATGCTCCACCCCTCCCCTGATGCTCCACCCCTCCCCTGATGCTCCGCCCCTTCCTGATGCTCTGCCCCCCCTGATGCTCTGCCCCTTCCTGATGCTCTGCCCCTCCCCTGAAGATCCACCCCTCCCCTGATGCTCCGCCCCTTCCTGATGCTCTGCCCCCCCTGATGCTCCACCCCTCCCCTGATGCTCCGCCCCTTCCTGATGCTCCACCCCTCCCCTGACCCTCCACCCCTCCCCTGATGCTCCGCCCCTTCCTGATGCTCAGCCCCTCCCCTGATGCTCCACCCCTTCCTGATGCTCCGCCCCTTCCTGATGCTCCATCCCTTTCTGATGCTCCGCCCCTCCCCTGATGCTCCGCCCCTCCCCCTCCCCTGATGCTCCGCCCCTCCCCTGATGCTCCGCCCCTCCCCTGATGCTCCGCCCCTTCCAGTTGCTCCGCCCCTCCCCTGATGCTCTGCCCCTCCCCTGATGCTCCGCCCCTTCCAGATGCTCTGCCCCTCCCCTGAAGATCCACCCCTCCCCTGATGCTCTGCCCCTTCCTGATTCTCCACCCCTCCCCTGATGCTCCGCCCCTTCCTGATGCTCTGCCCCTCCCCTGAAGAGCCACCCCTCCCCTGATGCTCTGCCCCTTCCTGATTCTCCACCCCTCCCCTGATGCTGTGCCCCTTCCTGATGCTCTGCCCCTTCCTGATGCTCTGCCCCTTCCCGATGCTCCACCCCTCCCCTGATGCTCCGCCCCTTCCTGATGCTCTTCCCCTCCCCTGATGCTCCGCCCCTTCCTGATGCTCCGCCCCTCCCCTGATGCTCCTCCCCTCCCCTGATGCTCCGCCCCTTCCTGATGCTCTGCCCCTTCCCGATGCTCTGCCCCTTCCTAATGCTCTGCCCCTTCCTGATGCTCTGCCCCTCCCCTGAAGATCCACCCCTCCCCTGATGCTCCGCCCCTTCCTGATGCTCTGCCCCTTCCCGATGCTCCACCCCTCCCCTGATGCTCCGCCCCTTCCTGATGCTCTGCCCCTTTCTGATGCTCTGCCCCTTCCTGATGCTCTGCCCCTTTCTGATGCTCTGCCCCCTCCTGAAGCTCCACCCCTCCCCTGATGCTCTGCCCCTTCCTGAAGCTCCACCCCTTCCTGATGCTCCACCCCTCCCCTGATGCTCCGCCCCTTCCTGATGCTCTGCCCCTCCCCTGAAGCTCCACCCCTCCCCTGATGCTCTGCCCCTTCCTGATGCTCCGCCCCTTCCTGAAGCTCCACCCCTCCCCTGATGCTCCACCCCTCCCCTGATGCTCCATTCCTCTCAGGCAGAAGTCACACGGGCGAGGATTGGTGCAAGTGTTACAAGGAGGGCCTGGTCGAGAGGGAGCGAGAGGGTAAAAAACCTCTCAGAACCTCTCAAAAACTATCAAATCTTGCCAGGCTTGCTGGGGGGCAGCTGCCTGGGCTCGGCTTGGTGCCAGGTGCGTGGTCTCGGGGTGTCCCCCTCAGGATCAGGGTGGCCTGGCTCAGACCACCATTACTGCAGTATGTGGTTTAAACGCTGCCCTCTGGGGCTACTTACAGGATCCTGGCTGCTCACTCTGCTCACTGCTCACTGTGTCCTGGGAATGTTCAGGGAGCCACTGGTGATGTGGGAGCCCACCCAAGTGGTCCCTCTGGAAACCCTGATACCCCAGCGGTATCAGCAAGGGGCTGGGGTGGCCAAGCTCAACCAGGGGCCAGCCAGGTGTTGGCATTCCTCAGGGCATTCATCAGAAGCACGGCCCCACTGCAGAGGAAGCAGGGAACGGGAACCTGCACAGCAACCCACCCGGTAAAACATTGGACCATCTGGCCACCCGCGCTGTCATTGAGCAGTGCGTCAGACTCCTGACAAATATGGTTCCAATGCCTCGACCCGTCCGGAGGTGCCCTGCAGTACAACCTCCAGCTTTGCGGTGGTCTGCTGTCTCCTCCACAATCTGGCGCTCTCAAGGTGGGGGTGAGGAACATGTGGCCACCTCCGAGGAGGAGGAGGAAGACGAGGATGAGGAGGAGGCGCGGGACTAGCAGAGGCTGGAGGATGATCCCAGGGAGGAACTGGAGGACCAGCCAGAGGCTGGAGGACAGGCAGCAGTGGCGAGGGTCTGGCAAGCCCAGAGGGCCAGCCGTGGGCTGGTCCGTCATCACTACTCCCCCAGCTGCCAATGCAAGACATTGCGATGTGGGCACCTTGGCAGTGCCAGACTGGCACCCAGGTGGCACAGTCAGAGTGGCACTAACAGGGTACCCAGATGGCACAGTCAGAGTGGCACTGCCAGGGCACCCAGGTGGCACAGTCAGAGTGGCACTGCCAGGGTGCCCAGATGGCACAGTCAGAGTGGCACTGCCAGGGTGCCCAGATGGCACAGTCAGAGTGGCACTGCCTGGGCACCCAGGTGGCACCAGCAGTGCTCGCTCACAATAACGCTTGGCCGATGTCCCTGAGGGGAAGGGGAAGGGGTTGAATCCCAAAGCCTTGGGTCCGTCGGGAATCTGCATTTAGAGTGAGGCTTACCGCCTCGTTCCAATATGCCCACATCTGGCCCGGTCACGTTGGACCTCGCGAGGGATTGTGAGCCGGATAGATCCCGGGAGCGGGTCTCCCAGATTTCATCGACCACGCTGCACTCCGGCAGGCTGCGAAAGGAAAATCCAGCCCACCATTCCCCTTTCACACTTCCATGTTGACCTTGTCTAATCGTGTTCAAATTTTCTAAGTGTCCCGTTCTCAAACCCTTTATTTTTTTAGAAATAAATTTAGAGTACCCAATTCATTTTTTCCCAATTAAGGGGCAATTAAGCGCGGCCCATCCACCTACCCTGCACATCTTTGGGTTGTGGGGGTGAAACCCACGCAAATACGAGGAGAATGTGTAAACTCCACACGGACAGTGACCCAGAGCCGGGATCGAACCTGGGACCTCGGCGCCGTGAGGCAGCAGTGCTAACCACTGCCCTCCTCAAACCCTTTATAATAAACTCGACCATTTTCCCTACTACTGATGTTAGTCCAACTGGTCTGTAATTCCCTGTGTAAACCTTCCCTCCTGTTTTTAAATAGCAGAGTTCTATCTACCACCCTCCAGCCTGTCAGGACTGTTCCAGAATCGACAGTACTTTGGAAGATGACAATGCACTATTTCCATGTCCACCTCCTTTCGTATCCTGGGGTGTGGATTATCAGGCCTTGGGGATTTATTGGCTTTCAGTCCCATTAATTTCTCCAGCACTATTTTTACTGACACTAATTTGCTTCAATTAATCGGATGGATGACATCGCCCTCTCCAGCATGCCGACATCGATTTTAAGTTTCTGTGCCTTTTCGCTTACTCGAATATCGTTTCCCCTGAGGCTCCGAGAGTTTCTTCAACTTCCAAACGGAAAACTAACCTTTTCATAATGAGCTTTCTTTGCCTCTGCGAAACACAACAGGAGTTCTGGGGTTGCCCACACGCTGTACCCAATTATCTCTTGCTCCCGGTTTGTGTCAGCTAGCTCTCGGGCGATCTATCCGACTGGGAACAGAGTCACGTAGCGAGGGCGACCACCCTATTGAACGCCCATTCGGATAGATATGGGGCGGGGTGCGCGCCCCCGCCAGCACCGGGATTCTCCTTCCCGCCAGCCGGCCAATGGCAGCCCCACGCCGTCAGGAAATCCACGGCCGTGGGTGGCACTGCCGGCGCAACGGGGGACCCGGCCGGCGGAGAATCCAGCCCCCTGAGGCCTCAGCGGGGAACGTCCCAACAAGGCCGCACTTAATCCCCCAGCTGCCAATGCAAGACATCGCGATGTGGGCACCTTGGCAGTGCCAGACTGGCACCCAGGTGGCACAGTCAGAGTGGCAATGCCAGGGTACCCAGATGGCACAGTCAGAGTGGCACTAACAGGGTACCCAGATGGCACAGTCAGAGTGGCACTGCCAGGGTGCCCAGATGGCACAGTCAGAGTGGCATTGCCAGGGTACACAGGAGATCTGGACGCCATTTTTAAATGAGAGATCTCCCGGCATCTACCGACCATGCCAGGCTGCCTTTCGGGCACAGCAGGCAGATGGCACCATCATCTCCACACAAGTGATGTCATAGCAAGGAAATCCCATTGCCCCTTTTTCCAAAAACTATCTTTAGTTTCTTTTTATTCGTTCACGGGATGTGGGTGTCGCTGGTCAGGCCAGCATTCATTGCCCATCCCTAGTTGCCCTTCAGAAGGTGACGATGAGTTGCCTTCTTGAACCGCCGCAGTCCTTCAGGTGTAGGTACACCCACCGCGCTGTTAGGGAGGGAATTCCAGGATTTTGACCCAGTGACAGTGAAGGAACGGCCGATATATTTCCAAGTCGGGGTGGTAAGTAACTTGGAGGGGAACCTCCAGGTGGTGGGGTTCCCAGGTATCTGCTGCCCTTGTCCTTCTAGATGGTAGTGGTCGTGGGTTTGGAAGGTGCTGTCTAAGGGACCTTGGTGAGTTACTCAGTGTATCGTGTAGATGGTACACACGGCTGCCACTGTTCGTCGGTGGTGGCGGGTTTGCATGTTTATGGAAGGAGGAGCAATCAAGCGGGGCTGCTTTGTCCTGGATGGTGTCGAGCTTCTTGAGTGTTGTTGGAGCTGCACTCATCCAGGCTAGAGGACATAATTCCATTACACTCCTGACTTGTGCCTTGTAGATGGTTGACAGGCTTTGGGGCGGGGGGGGGGGGGGGGTCAGGAGGTGAGTTACTCACCGCAGGATTCCAAGCCATAACCTGCCCTGGTAGCCACAGTATTAATGTGACTAGTCCAAATCAGTTTCTGATCAATGGCAACCCCCAGGATGGTTTAAAGGAATATTTTGCCAATGCAAACTTGCTGCACAGTGAAAGGTCGATCACATCCTTTATTGATTAATGATTAATGAAGGTCATAATTCCTCCCTGCTGAGTTGATGCTGTGTTCCTAGCAATGCTGGAGTTGAAGTTAATCATTATATTTCGAACTTTTGAGAGCCCAGTGTATTTGGATTTAAACTATGCAGGAATAGGAATAGACTGGGTGATGTGTGATTCTCCAGTATTCTGAATGCTGACTCTCTGCATTGCCTTCCAGATGGACTGTTTCCTTACTGAGGCAGATATGGCATCATAGACAGGGTAAGGGTCTTTATGGGGACCTCACAGTCCATGTGATCTCCGGAACTGGTTTCAATTGGCAGAGGGGGAATCAAAGAGGAATTTTCCATCGCATTTTCCCATAATCCTGGGGTTTCCTGCCCCTGCTGGGAGATTACATCGCTGTGGGGGGAGGGATTAGAGAAGGAAGAGAATTAGGAAGTATCACGATATGCAGACACACACAGAATGATGTACAGACAGGCAGCTAATGGACACAGAGAACAGGACATGACCAATGAGCAAGCAGGACACTCAGGGGTGGGATATCACTATAAAAGGCACGAGGCGCTCACACTCCGCCTCTTTCCACTGATGAACAACTACAGAGTGAGTCAGGGTGTATGTACAGCATCACACCTCCAGCACGTGGCTAAGAGCTAGTCTGGTTCAGTCAGACAGAGTAACCACACTTCGGTTAGCAGAGAGTCGAACTCACAGAGAACTGTGCTAACTGTGTGACAGGTTCAATAAATCAGATTGAACTAACTTCAAGGTCTGGAGTATCTTTCTGATCTAAGCTGCATCCAGTTGCAGCCAGTGTTAGACCAGTGTCCCTAACACGACAGGAAGTGTTTAGTCAGACTGCTTCACCATCTTGAGCTTGGGACAGGCTTGATTTTCTTTGCATAGGCAGGGTGGAATTTCCCATATTTTTTCAAATTGCCGGTCCCGGTGAGAAAACCGGGGAGGGGGAGGGGGCAGAAAGCCTGGCTCCCAGGAAGTCTGTGCCACGTGTCACGGAGGGTGAGCCCTCACCAAAGGCCTGGATGGCATGGAGCAGAGGCCTGAGACCCTCTACCCACCACCATGCAGACGTCCTGCAAGCATAGTCACCAGCCCTGCCTGGGAGGCCGTTGCTGTGATAGTGAGGGCCAGCTCGCACCGTGACAGGACAGGGCAACAGTGCAAGTGACCTTCACGTAGCCAGAGCAAGCCTGCCTCCTCCAAGCTCCCACTACACCTCATCACACGCCCATCACATCTCCACTGTGATCTCCCTCCCAGCCACATCACAGGGTGCCAACACTTCTCATGGCGCCCCCCCCCCATCCCACTCCCCATGGCGCCCCCAATAGATAAGCTGCTCCTCACCCCCCCCCCCCCCCCCCCCCACGATCCCACTCACCTCCCACGCATGTCGGACTTCATCACCATCCGACCCAGCAGAACTCCCCCCTCCACTCTCCCCATCTGTATCATTTCAGGACAAGCCCGAGCACAGCTGGCGTGAGTGGGCACCGCCGGCCGGAGTCATGCCCGAGCTGAGAACCCGAACGCCCTTTGAGGGCAGAGCCCTTGAGAAGGTCGGCGAGGAGCTGGACCGCACCTACGCAGAGGGGGCACCAGACAAAAGTGAGAACCCTCAACCCCCGCAGCCGTGGTACCAGCCTCAGGTGAGTTAACTTTCTCCCATCGGGCTGCCCGTGTGATGCACTGATGCCATCTCGCTTCCCTTGCAGGTCAATCAGCCCACCAGCCCGGACCATCCTCACTCCCTCTGGAGACAATAGACCCGAGCAGCTCCGAGGGAGACATCTCGGAGACCGGCATCGAGGAGGTGTCACATCTGCCACCCACGCCCTCCACCAGCGCGGATACTCACACCTTGGGTGGGGATAAACTAGTCAACAGGCTTCTGGGTCACTGGTGAGAAACTCATAGCTGACGGTCCAGAGCAGGCGGAGGCAGGGGGGTCCCAGGGATCCGCCACTTGGAGCGACGCCGGAGTGCAGGACGTTGCCGAGTCCCGGGTCGATGACATGACTCTGGGTTCGGTCATCCCGGAGTTGCTGGAACTGCAAAGGCAGAGTCGCGAGCATCAGGAAGAGATGTCAGCATCTCTCTGTGGCATGCAAGGCCGACTGGAGAAGTCCCATCGCCGTCTGTCAGAGGATCCAGTGCAATGAGGCCAACACTGTGAGGTGGTATCCACAGTGGACACATTGGCACAGGACATGCACTCCATGATGTGGGATGTCCACTCCATGGTTCAGCTGAGGACCTGACCTCCAGGGTGCAGAGCTCCAACTGCATGGTGCAGGCACTGGTGAGAATCCACGGGTGTCAGTGCCAGGGGACAGCAGGGCCTTTGGATCTCACTCCAGCTGCCCCTCTATCCTCCAGAGCAGCACAAGGTTTCCCTGGGAACCAGGAGGGAAGAAGATCGGCAGGAGCGCAGCCTGGGCCCCTCCATCCAGAGGAGCCTGAGAGTGTCCAGCCCATCTGTCACCCTCATCCCTGTGAGCGACACACCTCCAGCCCCGCACACTGAGGCGGTCGACGCTGCAACACTCGTGCAGCCTGAAAGTAGGCCCCATCACGGCCCAGCCCCCTTCAGGGGGCGCAAGCCAAGATCATCTCAGGCAGCAAGGTGTGGAAGGCAGCAGACTGCCTGAATCTCAGCTGTGGGTCCTGGGGAAACAACGAGACATAGCGGCAGGGTGAGGAAGAGTAAGAAACTGTCGGTACCTAGTGGGCACGGGTGAAGCTTGGCTAATTCTGCTCCTATGTCTTATTGTCTTATGGTCTTATGGTAATTGTGGACTTGTATTAAAAATCACTTTGTTGATCTACAGAGATCCTCAGCCATGTTAGGCCATGGCGCCATACTCCGCAAACCCAAATACAAATTCCCTGTGCTGTTTGAGAATAGCAAAGCAATATCCATCCCACCTCCCACACCTCCCACCTCCCACTCTAACGGTGAGGTAAAGCTGCTGGCACGGGGCACCCCAGCCCACCACCCAGTCCCCAAGCGCCCCCCTCCTCAACTGCATCAACATCAACCGGCCCCTCCCAGCCCCCCCCCCACAACCGCACCAACATCAACGGGCCCCTCCCAGCCCCCCCCCCCCCACAACCGCACCAACATCAATGGGCCCACCAGTCCCCACGCCCCCCTCCTCAACTGCATCAACATCAACGGGCCCCTCCCAGCCCCCCCCCCACACAACTGCATCAACATCAGCGGGCCCCCAGTGCCCAACCCCCCCCCACGACCACATCAACATCAACGGGGCCCCCCCCACCCCCACAACCGCAGCAGGGTAGCATGGTGGTTAGCATAAATGCTTCACAGCTCCAGGGTCCCAGGTTCGATTCCCGGCTGGGTCACTGTCTGTGTGGAGTCTGCACGTCCTCCCCGTGTGTGCGTGGGTTTCCTCCGGGTGCTCCGGTTTCCTCCCACAGTCCAAAGATGTGCGGGTTAGGTGGATTGGCCATGATAAATTGCCCGTAGTGTGCTAATAAAAGTAAGGTTAAGGGGGGGTTTGTTGGGTTACGGGTATAGGGTGGATACGTGGGTTTGAGTAGGGTGATCATGGCTCAGCACAACATTGAGGGCCGAAGGGCCTGTTCTGTGCTGTACTGTTCTATGTTCTATGTAACATCAACGGGCCCCCCCCCACCCCCACAACCACATCAACATCAACGGGCCCCTCCCAGCGCCCCCCCCACAACCACATCAACATCAACGGGCCCCTCCCAGCGCCCCCCCCACAACTACATCAGCGGGCCCCCAGTCCCCCCCCCCCCACCCCACGACCACATCAACATCAACGGGGCTCCCCCCAGTCCCCACGCACCCCCCCCCCCCCGATCCCCACAACCGCATCAACATCAACCGGGCCCCCCCCAGTCCCCATGCCCCCCCACCCCCCCCCCCCACCCCCACAACCGTATCAACATCAACGGGGTCCCCAGTCCCCACGCACCCCCCCCCCCACAACCACATCAACATCAACGGGGCCCCCCCCAGTCCCCACGCACCCCCCCCCGATCCCCACAACCGCATCAACATCAACGGGCCCCCCCCCCAGTCCCCATGCCCCCCCCCCCCCCCCCCCCCCCCACCCCCACAACCGTATCAACATCAACGGGGTCCCCAGTCCCCACGCACCCCCCCCCCCCACAACCACATCAACATCAACGGGGCCCCCCCCAGTCCCCACGCCCCCCACCCCCCCACAACCGCACCAACATCAACGCTCAATGGGCCCCCCAGTCTCCAAGAGTCCCCACGCCCCCCCCCCCCCCCCCCCCCACAGCCGCATCAACGCTCAAGCCTCCCATGCCTCCCAGTATTCTCTAGTTATAAGAACAAAGAAAAGTACAGCACAGGAACAGGCCCTTCGGCCCTCCAAGCCTGCGCCGACCATGCTGCCCATCTAACCTGAAACCTTTTACACTTCCTGGGTCCGTATCCCTCTAGTCCCATCCTATTCATGTATTTGTCAAGATGCCCCTTAAACGTCACTATCGTTCCTGCTTCCAACACCCACCCCGGCAGCGAGTTCCAGGCACCCACTACCCTCTGTGTAAAAAACTTCAATCGCACATCTCCTCTAAACCTTGCCCCACGCACCTTGAATCTGTGACCCCTTGTAATTGACTCTTCCACCCTGGGAAAAAGCTTCTGACTTATCCACTCTGTCTATACCTCTTGTAATTTTGTAACTTCGATCAGGTCGCCCCTCAACCTCCATCGCTCCAGTGAGAACAAACCAAGTTTATTCAACCTCCCCTCATAGCTAATGCCCTCCATACCAGGCAGAATCCTGGTAAATCTCTTCTGCACCCTCTCTAAAGCCTCCACATCCTTCTGGTAGTGTGGCGCCCAGAATTGAACACTATACTCCAAGTGTGGCCTAACTAAGGTTCTATACAGCTGCAACATGACTTGCCAATTCTTATACTCAATGCCCCGGCCAATGAAGGCAAGCATGCCGTATACCTTCTTGACTACCCTCTCCACCTGTGTTGCCCCTTTCAGTGACCTGTGGACCTGTACACCCAGATCCCTCTACCTATCAATATTCTTAAGCGTTCTGTCATTTACTGCATATTTCCCACCTGTATTAGACTTTCCAAAATGCATTACCTCACATTTGTCCGAATTAAACTCCATCTGCCATCTCTCCACCCAAATCTCCAACAAATCTTTATCCTGCTGTATCCTCTGACAGTCCTCATCGCTATCCACAATTCCACCAATCTTTGTGTCGTCTGCAAACGTACTAATCAGGGCAGTTACATTTTCCACAAATCATTTATATATACTACAAACAGCAAAGTTCCCAGCACTGATCCCTGCGGAACACCACTAGTCACAGCCCTCCAATCAGAAACTCAGCACCCATGGACCAGTTGAACCAGGAACTCGCCACAATGGACATCTCGGCCCTCTACACCAGCATCCCCCATGACGACGGCATTGCTGCAACAGCCTCAGTCCTCAACACTGACAACTGCCAATCTCCAGACGCAATTCTGCAACTCATCCGCTTCATTCTAGATCACAACGTCTTCACCTTCGACAATAAATTCTTCATCCAGATGCATGGAACAGCCATGGGGACCAAATTCGCACCTCAATATGCCAACATCTTCATGCACAAGTTTGAACAAGACTTCCTCACCACACAGGACCTGCAACCGATGTTATACACCAGATACATCGATGACATTTTTTTCCTTTGGACCCACAGCGAAGAATCACTGAAACGGCTACATGGGGCAGCACGGTAGCATGGTGGTTAGCATAAATGCTTCACAGCTCCAGGGTCCCAGGTTTGATTCCCGGCTGGGTCACTGTCTGTGCGGAGTCTGCACGTCCTCCCCGTGTGCGCGTGGGTTTCCTCCGGGTGCTCCGGTTTCCTCCCACAGTCCAAAGATGTGCGGGTTAGGTGGATTGGCCATGCTAAATTGCCCGTAGTGTCCTAAAAAGTAAGGTTAAAGGGGGGGGGGGGGGGGGGGGGGGGAGTGGGGTTGTTGGGTTACGGGTATAGGGTGGATACGTGGGTTTGAGTAGGGTGATCATTGCTCGGCACAACATCGAGGGCCGAAGGGCCTGTTCTGTGCTGTACTGTTCTATGTTCTATGATGAGATCAATAAGTTCCATCCCACCATCAGACTCACCATGGACTACTCTCCAGAATCGGTTCCATTCTTGGACACACTCATCTCCATCAAGGACGGTCACCTCAGCACTTCGCTTTACCGCAAGCCCACGGATCACCTCACGATGCTCCACTTCTCCAGCTTTCACCCGAAACACATTAAAGAAGCCATCCCCTATGGACAAGCCCTCCGTATACACAGGATCTGCTCAGACGAGGAGGAGCGTAACAGACACCTACAGATGCTGAAAGATGCCCTCGTACAAACGGGATATGGCGCTCGTCTCATCGATCGACAGTTCCAACGTGCCACAGCAAAGAACCGCACCGACCTCCTCAGAAGACAAACACGGGGGACACCACTGACAGAGTACCCTTCGTCGTCCAGTACTTTCCTGGGGCGGAGAAACTACGACATCTTCTTCGCAGCCTTCAACACATCATCAATGAAGATGAACATCTTACCAAGGTCATCCCCACACCCCCACTACTTGTCTTCAAACAACCGCTCAACCTCAAACAAACCATTGTTTGCAGCAAATTACCCAGCCTTCAAAACAGCGACCACGACACCACACAACCCTGCCATGGCAATCTCTGCAAGACATGCCAGATCATCGACTTGGATACCACCATTACACGTGGTAACACCACCCACCAGGTACGCGGCACATGCGCGTGTGACTCGACCAATGTAGTCTACCTCTTACGCTGCAGGAAAGGATGTCCCGAAGCGTGGTACATTGGCGAGACCATGCTGCAGACACTGCAACAACGAATGAACGGGCATCGTGCAACAATCACCAGGCAGGAATGTTCCCTTCCAGTCAGGGAACACTTCAGCAGTCAAGGGCATTCAGACTCTGATCTCTGGGTAAGCGTTCTCCAAGGCGGCCTTCAGGACGTGCGACATCGCAGAATTGCCGAGCAAATACTTATAGCTAAGTTCCACACGCATGAGTGCGGCTTCAACCGGGATCTTGGATTCATGTCGCATTACATCCACCCCCCACCATCTGGCCTGGACTTGCAAAATCCTACCAACTGTCCTGGTTAGAGACAATTCACACCTCTTTAACCTGGGGTTATCCCTCTCCCTGGATCTGTAATGATTTGATTACCTGCAAATGCCTGCATTCCAAGCATTGTCCAGCATCTCTGACTTTGTCTATATAAATGTTTCTGGAACATACCTCTCCATTCACCTGAGGAAGGAGCTGCGCTCCGAAAGCTCGTGTTTGAAACAAACCTGTTGGACTTTAACCTGGTGTTGTAAGACTTCTTACTGTGCTCACCCCAGTCCAACGCCGGCATCTCCACATCCAATCAGAAAAGCACCCTTCCACCGCTATCCTCTGCCTTCTATGACCGAGCCAGTTCTGTATCCATCTTGCCAGCTCACCCCTGATCCTGTGTGACTTCACCTTTTGTACCAGTCTGCCATGAGGGACCTTGTCAAAGGCCTTACTGAAATGCATGTAGATAACATCCACTGCCCTACCCTCATCAATCACCTTCGTCACTTCCTCAAAGAACTCTCTTAAATTAGTGAGACACGACCTCCCCTTCACAAAACCGTGCTGCCTCTCACTAATACATCCACTTGCTTCCAAATAGGAGTAAATCCTGACTCGAAGAATTCTCTCCAGTGACTTCCCTACCACTGACATAAGACTCACCGACCTTTAAAGGAACAACATTAGCTATTCGAAAATGAATGAAATGAAAATCGCTTATTGTCACGAGTAGGCTTCAATGAAGTTACTGTGAAAAGCCCCCAGTCGCCACATTCCGGCGCCTGTCCGGGGAGGCTGGTACGGGAATCGAACCGTGCTGCTGGCCTGCTTGGTCTGCTTTCAAAGCCAGCGATTTAGCCCAGTGAGCTCCTATTCTCCTGTCTTCTGAAACCTCTCCTTAGCCAGTGAGGATACAAAGATTTCTATCAAGGCCCCAGCAATTTGCTCTCTCAGTATTCTGGGGTAGATCCCATCAGGCCCTGGTGACTTATCTACCTTAATGTTTTTCAAGACGCCAAATACCTCCGCCTTATTGATCTCAATGTGACCCAGGCTATCTACACACCCTTCCCCAGACTCTTCATCCACCAAATCCTTCTCTTTGGTGAATACTAATGCAAAGTATTCATTTAGTACCTCGCCCATTTCCTCTGACTTCACGCACAGATTCCGTCTCCTGTCCTTGAGTGGGCCAACCCTCTCCCTGGCTACCCTCTTGCTCTTTTAAACGTATGAAAAGTCTTGGGATTTTCCTTAATCCTGTTTGCCAATTACTTTTCGCGATCCCTTCTAGCCCTCCTGACTATGAGGTGCCAAAAACGAAGAAGGTGTTGAGAGTCTGACAGGAGGTGGAGATAAACACCAGGACCCTGAGCTCGGAGGAGGCAGCAACAGCTGAGATGTTTCATTCAGCCTCTCTGGGCCCCCAGATCACCCCGTTCATTGGCAGGTTGTTGTTCAGCCCTCTGTCTGGCAGGAGTCAGACATTTCCCAGGGGACACGAGGAGCATCGCCCTGTCCGCACTGCGAGTCGTCACCATTCTCCTGTACAGTCTAGCCAATCGCTTTACCATCACGATGATCTTCCTCCTTCCTCCTTCTCCACGGGATTCCCCTCAACCACCCCCCCCCCCCCCCCCTTGGCATCCTCCTCATCCGAGGAGATGTGACGCTCCTCCATCTCCTCCTGATCCAGCGGCTCTCCTCGCCGTGACGTCCACCAGCTCCCGAGGAATATTCCGTGAGGAGGGAAACCCGGACGGGAGGGCACAGTAATAAGATGCTAATGTATGTAAATGAGGATTCCGGCCATCCACGGCAGCATTCCCGTTACACCACTGGCGAGGGGCCTGGAAAATCGGGAAAGGCGATCGCGTCGGCAAGAAACACGATTCTCAACGTATTTCGCGCCTGCGTTGCCAATATCGCAGACGCGAAGACGGGCTGAAAATCACCCCATAGGATTAGCAACACTGAAACGGACCATCTGGCCCAACCAATCCCTGGTGGTGTTTATGCTGCGGCTGAGCCGCCTCCCATCTTTTCCCATTGAAATTCATCATCCTAACCCTCTAAGGGGCAGCACGGTGGCGCAGTGGGTTAGCACAGCTGCCTCACGGCGCCGAGGTCCCAGGTTCGATCCCGGCTCTGGGTCACTGTCCGTGTGGAGTTTGCATATTCTCCCCGTGTTTGTGTGGGTTTTGCCCCCACAACCCAAAGATGTGCAGGGTCGGTGGATTGGCCACGCTAAATTGCCCCTTAATTGGAAAAAATAATTGGATAATCTAAATTTTAAAAAAAAATAAACAATCCTAACCCTCTAATCCCTTCTCCCTCATATGCTTGTATCGTTTCCCTTCAGTTCCCTTCAACCACTCTCTGTACATCCCACACTCTCGCTCTGTCAGTCCCACATTCTCTCTCTCTGTAAGTTCCAGACACTCTCTCTCTCTCTGTCAGTCCCACACTCTCTCTCTCTCTGTAAGTCCCACACTCTCTCTCTCTCCAGTCCCACACTCTCTCTCTCTCTCTGTCAGTCCCACTCTCTCTCTCTCTGTCAGTCCCACACTCTCTCTCTCTCTGTAAGTCCCACACACTCTCTCTCTCTGTAAGTCCCACACTCTCTCTCTCTCTGTCAGTCCCACACTCTCTCTCTCACTGTAAGTCCCACACACTCTCTCTCTCTGTAAGTCCCACACTCTCTGTCAGTCCCACACTCTCTCTCTCACTGTAAGTCCCACACTCTCTCTCTCTGTCAGTCCCACACTCTCTCTCTCTCTGTAAGTCCCACACACTCTCTCTCTCTGTAAGTTCCACAATCTCTCTCTGTCAGTCCCACACTCTCTCTCTCACTGTAAGTCCCACACACTCTCTCTCTCTCTGTAAGTCCCACACTCTCTCTCTCTGTAAGTCCCACACTCTCTCTCTCTCTCAGTCCCACACTCTCGCTCTGTCAGTCCCACACTCTCTCACTCTCTGTCAGTCCCACACACATTCTCTCTCTCTCTGTAAGTCCCACACTCTCTCTCTCTCCAGTCCCACACTCTCTCTCTCCAGTCCCACACTCTCTCTCTCTCTGTAAGTCCCACACTCTCTCTCTCCAGTCCCACACTCTCTCTCTCTCCAGTCCCACACTCTCTCTCTCCAGTCCCACACTCTCTCTCTCTCCAGTCCCACACTCTCTCTCTCCAGTCCCACACTCTCTCTCTCTCTGTAAGTCCCACACTCTCTCTCTCTCTCTGTCAGTCCCACACTCTCTCTCTCTCTGTAAGTCCCACACTCTCTCACTCTCTGTAATTCCCACACACTCTCGCTCTGTCAGTCCCACACTCTCTCACTCTCTGTAAGTCCCACACACTCTCTCTCTCTGTAAGTCTCACACTCTCTCACTCTCTGTAAGTCCCACACTCTCTCACTCTCTCTGTTTGTAAGTCCTGTGGTGAATCACAGCAGCGTAATTCACACTGTTATTACACATGTTGTACTATGTCTGTGTAAGCTCGGCACACGAGCAGTTGCGCGGCTCTGCCCCTAGGGGGAGATGTACTGGGAGTGTACGGGAGTTTGTACTGGGCTCCACCCTTGGCTCCGCCCATGGCTCCTCCCACCAACTGTTTGTATAAAGCTTGGCAGTCTGAGCCTGCCCGCCCGTACCAGCCTCCCTGAACAGGCACCGGAATGTGGCGACTAGGGGCTTTTCACAGTAACTTCATTGAAGCCTACTCGTGACGATAAGCGATTTTCATTTCATTTCATTTTCAGTTCATCTTGTCACAGGCAGGCTCCGTTGTGAGACGATTAAAACCACTGTTCACTTCTAACCACGTGTCACGTGAATTGATGGTCTCATCAATTTAATCGTCTTAAGAAACAATAAGGAATGTCCATGGAATCAGCCCTCAAGCCTAATCGACTGGAACTCGACCCACAGGATGCAGAGGCGAAATAAATCTTTTCGCATTGGCTCCGATGTTTTAAGGCCTACCTGGCTGAAGCAAGCACCACAGAAACGACGGAGGAGCAGAAACTCAGTCTACTGCACGCAAGGGTGAGCCATCGTATATCTACTCAGCTAAACTGTACCAGCTCATATACAGAGGCCCTGGTCCTACTCGATAGAATGTACGTGAGGCATATCAATGAGGTCTACGCGCGCCACGTTTTTACTACTCGCTGCCAGCGCCCCACAGAATCGCTAGACGAATTCCTCAGAGATTTAAAAGCCTTATCCCGTGACTATAATTGCCAGGCTGTATCAGCCGAACAGCACATGGAACTTGCCGCTAGAGACGTGTACGTGGCAGGCCTCAGATCCAACTATGTGCGCCAGCGGTTGTTAGAAAAAGGGGCCCAGAACTTAGAGGACACGGTAGAACTAGTTACCACTATGGAGGTCTCATTCCGCAGCCTCACCTCGTTCCCCGCGGACCAAGCGACCCCATCTTGGGCCCCCGACCAGCGACTGCCCCAGGCCTGCGCCACGTGGCCACCCAGCCATCATGCAGCTCCAGTGTGCCACTTTTGCGGGCAGCCCCAGCACCCACGGCAGCACTGCCCGGCCCGTAACGCGACCTGCAGCAGCTGCGGTCGCAAAGGACTCTATGCCTGAGTCTGCCTGGCAAAGCAGGCCTCCTGTCCTAACTCCCCCGGCAGCCCAGAGCACCCGTTTCCAGAATCCGCAGGCCCCAAAATGCTGCAGCCTGTATGCCGACTCCGTCCCCACCCGACATGTGCGACACATGGGGCGGCCATCTTGGCAATTCTCCTCCATGCGGCCGGCCATGTGCGACTCATGGGGGCGGCCATCTTGATAACCCTCCTCTATGCGGCCGGCCATGTGCGATCCATGGGGACGGCCATCTTGGCAATCATCCATGCGGCCGGCCATGTGCGACTCATGGGGGCGGCCATCTTGGGCTCCATCCTCTTCCAACTCAGAAATTCGACTAGAAGATTCCAAACTCAGTGGGCACTCATTACGGGGCCACTCCAGCACAGCTGATCGAGCCGCCGTCTACCTGCAACTCAGCGCAGTGACACTGGACCAGTCACGTCCAAAGCACCTCCGAAATTCTATGATGACCATTCAGATCAACGGCTACAGTACACCGTGCCTCTTTGACTCCGGGAGCACCGAGAGCTTCGTACACCCAGATCTGGTAAGACGCTGTTCGCTCCCTATTTTCCCTGCAAGGCAAACTATCTCCCTCGCTTCGGGCTCACACTCTGTTCACCTCCAAGGGCGCACCGCCGCGACCCTAACGATCCAGGGAACCAGCTACTCAAATCTCCAGCTGTACGTGCTCCCTGAACTCTGCGCCCCACTCCTACTGGGACTCGATTTCCAGTGCAACCTGAAAAGCCTCACACTCAGCTTCGGTGGGCCCTTGCCCCCACTCACTATCTGCAGTCTAGCGATGCTAAAAATCGACCCCCCTCCACTCTTTGCCAATCTCACGCTGGACTGCAAACCCGTAGCCACTCGCAGCCGGCGGTACAGCCTGCAGGACAGGGTGTTTATCAGAACCGAGGTCCATAGGCTTCTACGTGAGGGGGTCATAGAGGCCAGTAACAGCCCCTGGAGAGCTCAGGTGGTGGTCGTCAAGACCGGGGAAAAATTCCGAATGGTAGTAGATTATAGCCAGACCATTAATCGGTTCACGCTCCTCGATGCATATCCCCTCCCCAGGATTGCAGACATGGTGAATCAGATCGCCCATTATGAAGTCTTTTCCACGGTGGATCTGAAGTCTGCATACCATCAGCTCCCAATCCGCCCGGAGGATCGCCACTTGATGACGTTTGAGGCCGATGGCCGCCTCTTCCACTTCCTCCGGGTTCCCTTTGGCGTCACGAATGGGGTCTCGGTTCCAACGAGCAATGGACCGAATGGTGGACCAGTACGGGCTGCAGGCCACGTTTCCGTACCTGGATAACGTCACCATCTGCGGCCACGACCAGCAGGACCACGACGCTAACCTCGATCGATTTCTCCAGAATGCCCAGAAACTCAACCTCATGTATAACACGGACAAATGCATTTTCCGCACGACCAGACTAGCCATCCTCGGCTATGTTGTGGAGAACGGAGTCCTGAGCCCCGACCCGGACCGTATGCGCCCCCTCTTAGAACTCCCTCTCCCTCATTGTGCCAGGGCCCTCAAAAGGTGCCTGGGATTCTTCTCGTATTATGCCCAGTGGGTCCCTCAATATGCGGGCAAAGCCCGCCCACTATTTAAGGCCACACTCTTCCCCCTATCGGATGAGGCTCGTCAGGCCTTCACTCATATTAAGGAGGACATCGCCAAAGCCGCCATGCGGGCGGTGGATGAATCCGTCCCCTTTCAGGTAGAGAGCGATGCCTCAGAGGTCGCTCTCGCAGCCACACTGAATCAGGCAAGGAGACCAGTTACATTTTTCTTTTTCCATCTACAACCCCAGGGGGAACGGGCAGGTGGAGAGGGAGAACGCGACGGTCTGGAAGACCGTCCTACTGACCCTCCGGTCCAGGAAGCTCCCGACCTCCCATTGGTAGGAAGTCCTCCCCGACGCGCTCCATGCTATTAGGTCCCTCCTATGTACAGCCAACAACCAGACCCCTCACGAGCGGCTATTGGTTTTTCCAGGGGCACTACCACGGGGGTTTCGCTCCCAGCATGGTTATAGACACCGGGCCCGGTTCTCCTCCGGAAGCACGTCCGGACTCACAAGGCTGATCCACTCGTAGAGAGAGTGCTCCTGCTCCATTCAAACCCACACTACGCATTTATAGAGTATCCTGACGGCCGTCAGGACACTGTTTCCCTCCGGGACCTGGAACCTGCCGGATCCAACTCCGACACTACCTCCGCTGAGATACCCCTCACACTATACCCCTCCCAACCCCCCGCGCCCGGTGCCCCCACGCCTGCAGTTCCGCTGCCCGTGCTGCGAGCCCCCGGGCCATTGGGCTTCCGGCGCTCCCCGTCACCAGCCGAACCTGTCGGATACGAAGCTCTGGACGAATCACCCCCGGAGTCCGCCATGGTTCCCTCACCGACCGCCACCACCCAGCCACCAGAAGAGGCTGCAACCCCGGTGCTTCGTCGATCCCAGAGGACGACTCGGCCTCCGGATCGACTTAACCTGTAAATTGTAACTTGTTACTGTAACCCGCAATCGGGAAAATTGTAGACACATCAACCCCGCTGGACTCAATTTTTTTTACAGGGGGTGAATGTGGTGAATCACAGTAGTGTAATTCACACTGTTATTACATTTGATGTACTATGTCTGTGTAAGCTCAGCACACGAGCAGTTGCGCGGCTCTGCCCCTAGGGGGAGATGTACTGGGAGTGTACGGGAGTTTGTACGGGGCTCCACCCTTGGCTCCTCCCACCAACTGGTTGTATAAAGCTTGGCAGTCTGAGCCTGCTGCCAGTTCATCTCGTCACAGGCAGGCTCCGTTGTGAGATCATTAAAACCACTGTTCACTTCTAACCACGTGTCGTGTGAATTGATGGTCTCATCAAGTCCCACACTCTCTCTCTCTGTAAGTCCCACACTCTCTCTCACTCTCTGTATGCCCCACACTCTCTCTCTCTGTAAGTCCCACACTCTCTCTCTCTCTGTAAGTCCCACACTCTCTCTCTCTGTAAGTCCCACACTCTCTCTCTCTGTAAGTCCCACACTCTCTCTCACTCTCTGTATGCCCCACACTCTCTCTCTCTGTAAGTCCCACACTCTCTCTCTCTCTGTAAGTCCCACACTCTCTCTCTCTGTAAGTCCCACACTCTCTCTCTCTGTAAGTCCCACACTCACTCTCTCTCTGTAAGTCCCACACTCTCTCTCTCTCTGTAAGTCCCACATTCTCTCTCTCTCTGTAAGTCCCACACTCTCTCTCTCTCTGTAAGTCCCACACTCTCTCTCTCTCTGTAAGTCCCACATTCTCTCTCTCTCTCTCTCTCTCTGTAAGTCCCACACTCTCTCTCTCTCTGTAAGTCCCACACTCTCTCTCTCTGTAAGTCCCACACTCTCTCTCTCTCTGTAAGTCCCACACTCTCTCTCTGTAAGTCCCACACACTCTCTCTCTGTAAGTCCCACACTCTCTCTCTCTGTAAGTCCCACACTCTCTCTCTCTGTAAGTACCACACTCTCTCTCTCTGTAAGTCCCACACTCACTCTCTCTCTGTAAGTCCCACACTCTCTCTCTCTCTGTAAGTCCCACATTCTCTCTCTCTCTGTAAGTCCCACACTCTCTCTCTCTCTGTAAGTCCCACACTCTCTCTCTCTCTGTAAGTCCCACATTCTCTCTCTCTCTCTCTCTCTGTAAGTCCCACACTCTCTCTCTCTGTGAGTCCCACACTCGCTCACTCTCTGGATGAAGAAGATTTTGACTCTTCTATTGACAGCCTCGAGTTGCATCTCAGAAGAGGAAACAGTCTCTGCGAATCCACACAATCAAAACCGTTCACTCTTTCGAACATCTCTCTCAGGTCACCCCTCAATCGCCTTTTTACAAGGTAAACATAGAAAGTAGGAGCAGGAGGAGACCATTCAGTCCATCGAATCTGCTCGAAGTGGACAGCCAGACTGCCAACCCTTTCCCAATATGTGTACCCATGCAGTTCTGGTATCATCGTTCGCTGTCCCTTCTCCGGTACCTGAATATGCTTTTATAACCCGGTGCCCGGATCTGCCCGCAGCATTCTGTGTGGCCTAACCAAGGTTCAGTGCAGGTTTAGTCCAACTCCTGTACTCTTCAATTCCCTCTGGTGTCGAAGCCTCATGTTTGCTTTTGCTTGTTTTACAGCCTGGCCAACGTGTGGCGTAACCTTTGGTGATTGATGTATTTGTACTCTGAGGTGCCTTTGTTACCAGCCTGTCATTTTCGCCGGTTTGTGGTGGTTACATTGACAAAGCAGCTGCCCAAACATCAAACCGTGTCGTCCCTGAGCTCTCCCAAGCGAATCCCACTAATCCCCTGCTTCGTGTTGATGTTTAACTCCTCAATCTGACGATTTGAGTTACGACATCGGACAACTCCGAGAGGCCCTTTCTCCTTGTTACACCATGAGGCATTCAGGCTGCAGGATGCGCCCAGTTCCTACTGCGTACATTGAATCGCTCGCAGCTCAGCATTAACTTGGCAGTGTTACATGGAAAGGCCCCAATGTCTGGCACTGTTGAAGTTGGAAGTGTTCTTGTGAGGTTGAAACAAGTATGTTGTTGATGTACAGAGTTGGAACAGGCTGTTTACCAAGGCTGCTCAAATTTCATCTTGTTTGGGCCCCCCCCCCCCCCCCTCTCGGAGCCGTATGAATGGAGACATTAGAAGCAGATGATGCTGGCAGTGGGCGCGTAGTTTTCATTCACAGCTCTGGACACATCTCGTGTTGTCATCCCTTCCATTGTTTAGTCCCTCTGTCCTACCGCGGCCCTTCGCCGTTCTTCTGCCCTTCCCTCCCAGGCATCCCCCCCCCCACCCCCCCAGCTTCACTTTCCCCGTTGTGCTTGTTCAAAACATGTCCAAGTCGCTGCCCCGTTAACTCTACCTTTCCCCCCAGAATTGGTGAGCATTTTTTCTATAGGCCTGTCCATTTTTGGGGTGGTCGGGAGGGGTTCAGCACAGATTACCTACCCTGTACCTAAACAGTGTGAGGCCTCAGGCTCTTCAGGCACCTCGTCAGAGGCCTCAAGCTTCATTATGAAGGAACTATAGAATCCCTACAGTCCAGAAGGAGGCCATTTGGCCCATCGAGACTCTCCGCAAAAGCACCCTACCCCACTCCCCTGTCATATCCCCGTAACCCCACATGATCTTTGGACAATAAGGAGCAGTTTAGCATGGCCAATCCGCCAAACCCGCACATCTTCGGACTGTGGGAGGAAACCGGAGCACCCGGAGGAAACCCACGCAGACACGGGGAGGATCTGCAAATTCCACACGGACAGTCACCAATGCTGGAATTGAACCCGGGTTCTTGATGTACCATCAATGATCACGAGACGAGAATGGTGAAACAATCGAGGTTTTATTGCACAAGATGTTGTGCCTCCTGCAGCTGGAACCAGAATGGGAGCAGCGCAGGAGAGCGTGCACTTTGATACATCGCCTGCTGGGAGGGGCCAGCAGGCTGGGATTTACTGTGATACCTGTAATACAGGGGCAGTACCGTAATACATGTAGTGCGTTACCAGTGGTGTTTACCACATTCACCCCCTGTTTAAAGAAAGAGTCCGGCGGGGGTGAAGAACAACATTACAGATTGAGTCTGTCGGGGGCTCTGACCCTCCGCTGCGATCGCCTCAGTCCTGGTGGTGGTGTGGGCGCTGATGTGGTGATCTGTGACTCCGGGAGTGTGTTGTCCTCTCCTTCGTCACCCCGCAGTGGATCCGGTGAGGGGACGGGTGCTGCTGGGGTGGGGGCTGCGGTGAGGTTCGCTGGTGGGAGGGTGGGTAGCGCAGGGGTGAACTAGGCAACCAGTGGGGGGGAGGAGCAGTATCAGGTTGGGGGTTGTGGGTGGGGACCCGGCGGGTGCCAGGTCCCGGAGGGAGACTGTGTCCTGTTGCACGTCGGGGTGTGCCACGTAGGCGTACTGGGGGTCTGCATGGAGGAGGTGGACTTACTCAACCAAGGGATCCGATTTATGGCTCCGCACATTCTTTCGGAGGAGGACAGGTCCAGGAACTGTCAGCCATGTTGGGAGCGAGACCCCAGAGGTGGGCTTCCTAGGGAAGGCAGACACATGTTCTTGAGGGGTCTCATTAGTAGCGGTGCACAGGAGCGACCAGATGGAGTGGGGCGCATCGGGGGGGACCTCCTGCCAGCGGGAGGCCGGGAGATTTCTAGACCGAAGGGCCAGCAGGACGGCCTTCCAGACCGTCCCGTTCTCCCTCTCCACCTGCCCGTTTCCCTCGGGGTTGTAGCTGGTCGTCCTGCTCGAGGCACTGCCCTTGCTGAGCAGGAACTGACGCAGCTCATCGCTCATGAAGGAGGATCCCCGATCGCTGTGGATGTAGGTGGGGAAACCGAACAGGGTGAAGATGCTGTGCAGGGCTTTGATGACCGTGGCAGAAGTCATGTCGGGGCATGGGATAGCGAAAGGGAACCAGGAGTACTCATCAATTATGTTGAGGAAGTACACGTTGCGGTCGGTGGAGGGGCCCTTTGAAGTCCATGCCGAGACGCTCAAAGGGACAGGAGGCCTTTACCAGGCGCGCGCAGTCTGGCCGGTAGAAGTGCGGTTTGCACTCTGCGCAGACTGGGCAGTCCCTGGTCATCGTCCTGACCTCCTCGATGGAGTAGGGCAGCTTGCGGGCCTTGATAAAATGGAAGAACCGGGTGACCCCCGGGTGGCAGAGGGCATTGTGGAGAGCCTGGAGCCGGTCCAGGCTGGCACACGTACCGCGGGATAGGGCATCAGGGGGTTCATTGAGCTTCCCCGGGCGGTACAAGATCTCATAGTTACAGGTGGAGAGCTCGATCCCCTACCTCAAGATCTTGTGATTTTTGATCTTGCCCCGCTGTGTATTGTTAAACATCAAGGCAACCGACCGTTGGTCAGTGAGGAGAGTGAATCTCCTGCCGGCCAGGTAATGCCGCCAATGTCGCACAGCTTCCACAATGGCTTGGGCCTCCTTTTCGACAGAGGAGTGCCGAATTTCGGAGGCATGGAGGGTGCGGGAAAAGAAAGCTACGGGTCTGCCAGCCTGGTTGAGGGTGTCGGCCAGAGCTACGTCTGATCCATCGCTCTCCACCTGAACGGGGAGGGTCTCATCGACTGCGTGCATCACGGCCTTGGCGATGTCCGCCTTGATGTGGTTGGAGGCCCGGCGGGCCTCAGCCATCAGGGGAAAAACTGTGGACTTGATGAGTGGGCAGGCCTTGTCCTCATAATTAGGGACCCACTGGGCATAATATGAGAAAAGCCGCAGGCATCATTTCAGGGACTGGGGGCAGTGGGGGAGAGGGAGTTCCAGGAGGGGGGCGCATGCGGTCGGGGTCGGGCCCTAGGGGCGGAATTCTCCGCTCCCGCGATAAATCGGGAAGGCCATCGTGAACTCGGCTGAGTTTCACGACGGCCTCGGAGGCCGCTCCTCGCACCTTATTCACCCCCACCCGGGGGGCTAGGAGCAACGTTCCGTAACTCTCGGCCGCCGGGCCTTGACGCTGCGTCAAGGCGGCGCGCCGAGAATGACGCGACAGCGGCGCCTAAGTGACGTCAGCCGCGCATGCGCAGGTTGGCCGGCTCCAACCCACGCATGCGCGGCTGACATCACGACGGCTGACGGCTCCAAACCGCGCATGCGCGGTTGCCGTCTTCCCCTCCGCTGCCCCGCAAGACATGGCGGCTTGATCTTGCGGGGTGGCGGAGGGGAAAGAGTGCGTGCTCACTCCCCTCTCCGCCCCCCACAAGTTTCAAACGGGCATTTGGCGCCCATGTTCACGACGGCAGCGACCAGGTGTGGTTGCCGCCGTCGTGAACCGGTCGGGAACGGCAGGCCGCTCGGCCCATCCGGGCCTGAGAATTGCCGGTTGCCGTGAAAAACGGCGAGCGCCGATTCTTCTGAGCAGGGGGTGAGAGAATCACGGGGGGGGGGGGGCAGGGAGGCGTGTCATGAGTCGCCCGGCCCTCCCGCGATTCTCCCACCCGGTGTGGGAAGCGGAGAATCGCGCCCATGGACTCCATTCTCGTTCCAGCTGCAGGGGGCTCAACATCTTGTGCAATAAATTGATGTACCGTCAATGACCACGAGACGAGAATGGTGGAACAATCGAGGCTTTATTGCACAAGATGTTGTGCCTCCTGCAGCTGGGAGCAGAATGGGAGCAGCGCAGGAGAGCGTACACTTTGATACATCGCCTGCTGGGAGGAACCAGCAGGCAGGGATTTACTGTGGTACCTGTAATACAGGGGCAGTAACCGTAATATGCGTAGTTTGTTACCAGTGGTGTTTACCACAGTCCCTGGTGCTGTGAGGCAGCAGTGCCACCCTGCCACCCTACCATCTGTCGGTGCTCATCAGCAACGGGGAGTGAGAAATTGTAGTATGGCCAGCAAAATAAAAAGATGCCCTTGGGTAACGAGGTCCTGGGGCCAGGTCCAGAATTGGGGTTCGGGGTCAGGGCCGAGTGCCAGGATTGGGGATCAGGAGGTTCAGAGTGTGACTTGGGTCCGATTGGGGTTGTGGGGGCCGTCAGTCAGGCCTGGGGTCCAGCGATCACCAAGCGTCAGGTCATGGGGTGGGGTTCAGGGGCTGGAACTGGAGGGGTCAAAGAGTTTATTTGCACCCACTTCAAAGACATTTCTGACTGAAATGGCTTTCTACGCTGTGCCAATAATACTCCTGCCGCTGAATCAGAAGGTTGTGAATTTAAGTCCTATTCCTGGTCTTGAGCTTAAAACAATCAAGGCCGGCACTCTGGTGTTACACGGTTAGGGATTGGTTAGCTCAGTTGGCTGAATGGCTGATTCGGGATGCAGAGCGAGGCCAATTCCCGTACTGGCTGAGGTTGTTCATGAAGGCCCCGCCTTCTCAACCTTGACCTCTCAGGGTAAATCATCACCAATCATCTGTTTCTCAACAGCTGATGGTCGTCGGGGACGATAGTGACTTTCACACAGTAAGAGATGCTAATTCCTTGTGAGGCCTTAAACCAAGGCCTCACCTGCCCTCACAGGTTGACTTGAAAGATCCCCAGGCATTATTTTCAAGAAAACCATCTTTATTTGTCTGGTTTACACATTGTACAATACATAAATAATGCTATAAAGCATCTTCATATTTACAAGTAATATAATATGTTTATATATAACATAAAATACACTTTTTCTTTTATTAAATCTCTCAGTTGGCATCACTAAAACACACGTGATTTGGTCATGGGCACAATGTTGTTGTGGGATTTTGCTGTACACAAATTTCCTGAGGATATTTCTGCATTACAACAGAAGTGTCAACATCCACATCACCGTTCCTTCCTCAGCTCCACCCCCACCCTCAGCATCCTGCTCAACTCCATCGAACCCTCCATTACCAAGACCAGCTATCCATCTCCAAAATATTAATCAGTTCCACCTCTACTCCACCATCATTCAAACCCTTAGACCAGTCTTCGTAACGGCTGAGACCATCAATTCACGCGACACGTGGTTAGAAGCGAACAGTGGTTTTAATCGTCTTACAACAGAGCCTGCCTGTGACGAGATGAACTCTAGATGAACTGGCAGGCAGGCTCACAACAGCAAACGTTATACTTCCGGTTAGGGGGAGGAGCCATGGGCAGAGCCATGGGCGGAGCCCAGTACAAGCTTCTCATCTCCCACTATGGGTAGAGCCGCGCAACTACACATGATCCAGTACAAGGTACAGGCTCAACACATGTTGTACAATACAGTGTGGATTATAAGTGTTTATAATTCACCACAGTAACATCCAGGTATATTGTGCCACCATCCTCTGGGAGGGGGACCTACCACGGTGGGGCCATAAACTCCCGGCCTCGAGTCCTTGCTGCCGCTGTCCGTCATTGAGTCCATGTTGATGAATGCATTGATTTTGAAATCCTCACTGCTTTTTCAATCTCTGTCCCTCTGCTCTGCCCAGCTCTCACTCGCTGCATTCCTACCTCTGGAGTGCTTGGTAACCCCGCCTTCCGCTGCCACTCCACCCCGTGTCAGTACTTCATGATTACAGGTCTGCTGGCGAGAGCTTTCTGCCACATCCCTCTGCCGTGTCAGCGCGTGGTGTTCTCACCACAGAGTAGGAATGTTCTGTGGTCAAGTCCCACTCCAGGGCTTGAGTACAAAGTTCCAGGTTAATATTCCAGTGCAGTACAGAGGGAGTGCTGCACTGCCAGAGGTGCCATATTTTGGATGAGACGTTAAACAAAGGCCCCATCTACTTGTTCAGAAGGACGTAAAAGATCACAAGTCACTATTTTGAAGGCGAGCAGAAGAATTATCCCCACCGTTCTGACAATGTTTCTCACTCAACCAACATCGATTATGTGGACATTATCACTTTGCTATTGGTGGGATCTCACTATGGGGCAGCACGGTAGCATAGTGGTTAGCACAATTGCTTCACAGCTCCAGGGTCCCAGGTTTGATCCCGGCTTGGGTCACTGTCTGTGCGGAGTCTGCACCTCCCCGTGTGTGCGTGGGTTTCCTCCGGGTGCTCCGGTTTCCTCCCACAGTCCAAAGATGTGCGAGTTAGGTGGATTGGCCATGATAAATTGCCCTTAGTGTCCAGAAAAGTTTAAGTGGGGGTTACTGGGTGACAGGGACAGGGTAGATACGTGGGCTTGAGTAGCGTGCTCTTTGTAAGGGCCGGTGCAGACTCGATGGGCCGAATGGCCTCCTCCTGCACTGTAAATTCTGTGATTCTATGACAAATTAACTGCTCTGTTTCCTGCATTGCAGCAGTGACTGCTCTTCAAAAAGTACCTCATTGGCTGTAAAGAACTTTGAGATGTTCGGGGGTCATGTATAACCCGATATAAAAGGAGGTGTGGTGTAGGGGTGATGTTACTGCAACAGCAATCCAGAGGCACAGGCTAGCAACAAGTCAACATGGTTTTACTCAGGGGAAATCCTGGGCGGGGTACTCCATTCCCTGATGCCGATTTTGTAATCGGGGGGGGGGGGGGATCACTTCTTACGATGGAATCGGGGGGCGGGGGGCCTGTTTTCGTACACACCGCCCCCTCCAAAACGGCACCATTGCGGAGTGCGCCGCACGGCGTTGGGACGACCTCAGAACGTCACCTGAAGGCCCTCCCCCCATGCTCCGCCCCCCCCCCCGCCCTCCCCACGATGGGCTGAGTTCCAGACCGCGCGGTGGACGTGTGGTCTCAACGGTCGGGAACTCGCCGTGGCAACTGCGGACTGTGTCCAGCACCGCCAGAGTCGGGCGGGAGCTGAGTTTCTGACCAGGGAGCGCTTCGGCAAGGACTGGGGTGGGGGGGGGGGGGGGGGCTGGTAGGGGGTGGCGAGGGGGTGTCCAGAGGGGACACTATCTGGCAGGTTGGGTCTGCGCACGACCGGCGCCATGTTGTACGATGCGACCGCTGCAGGTCATCGGTGTGCGCATGCGCGGCCACGGACCCGGCAATTCTCCGGCTTTTTTTGTCGTGGAGGCCGGGCGTTTTATGTGGCGTGGCTGCTACCAGCCAGAGGATCAGTGCTGGGGCGCCGACCATTTATCCCACGTAAAACGCCACAGATCCTCTGCTCATAGCCCCAAAATCGGAGAATCCAGCCCCCGTCTAACATGTTTTTTTAAATGAATTTAGAGTACCCAATTCATTGTTCCCACACAAACTCCACACAGACAGTGACCCAGAGCCGGGATCGAACCTGGGACTTTCGGCGCCGTGAGAGTGCAGTGCTAACCACTGCGCCACCATGCTGCCCTAACATGTTTTTTATGGATGCAACTCGTAGGGTAGATAAAGGGGTTCTTATGCCTGCATGGATCTCACCCTCACAACCCAAAGAGATGTTCAGGGTGGGTGAATTGGCCATGCTAAATTGTCCCTTAAGTGTGTCATGTGAGAGTACCTCCAAGAAATGGGTGTTTATAAATGGGGTGTGTATATAAATATCTGTAGAGAGGGTACCTTTAAGAAATGGGTGTTTACCACTGCAGTGATGTCAGCAAGTGGGTGGAGCTGGGCTGTCTGTCAGCTTTTTACTTTCGTTTTAGGCCGTTTGCTGCAGGGTGTGTTTTAGTTTCATTTTCAGAGCTGGATAGCTGCAGTCACAGCCAGAAGGTGTATGACTCTCTCTCTGTAATCTAAAGACTGTAAATCAATCCTGGTGATTTAAAATTCATAACAGTAGTGACTGTTTAGCTCACTGGGCTAATCGCTGGCTTTGAAGGCAGACCAAGGCAAGCTGGCAGCACGGTTCGATTCCCGTACCAGCCTCCCCGAACAGGCGCCGGAATGTGGCGACTAGGGACTTTTCACAGTAACTTCATTTGAAGCCTACTCATGACAATAAAGCGATTTTCATTTTTAAAAAATCTGATAAAGGTTTTGTTTTTAAGACGTATGGATGTTAAAAGGAACGCTTAAAGGATTACTTAGTGTTGTATTCTTTGGGGGTTGTATTTGAATTGATGGTTGCTAAGATGTTCACTGTATGCTTTAAAAAGGTTACCTTGAGTTCATAGAATAAACATTGTTTTGCTTTAAAAATTACTTTTCCATTTCTGCTGTACCACACCTGTAGAGTGGGCCGTGTGCTCCCCGTACCACAATCTATTAAAAGTTGTGGGTCAGGTGAACTCCATGATATGCTTTGGGGTTCTCTAAACCCTGGCCCATACCAAATGGAAAAAAAGAATTGGATACGATAGAGGGAGATGAGCCGCCGTGGTGGGCTGGATTCTATGTCCTCACGCCTTTGTAAAATCTGTCGTCCTTCACGCCCCAAACATTGGTGTGAAAGGGCCACATATTCATATCCCTGCAGGGGACTAGCAGTGACCCATTGGGAAGCTCGCAGCTTTTTGCTGCAGATACGGGACCCCGCACTTCTGTGTCAGAGGCCACGCATGCGCACGGCGGTGGGCTCCAGCGGCCGCGCCATGCTCCATGGCGGACTGAGACCGTGGAGCTGGACCCTCCAAATGGTGCCCCCAACCGGCTGCGTGCCCGACCCAGACCGCCTGCCCAAAATTACCCCGGTGCCGGAGAAGGCCCCCCATTGCCCTCCGATTGGCCCGCCCCCGACCATAGCGGTCACGGACTGAGTCGGCAGCCAGCACGCCAGCATCCTGAAGCGCAGGGCCATGTTAGATCCACGCTGTCGGAACTTCAGCCAGTGGAGAATGGCGGGGCGGGCCTCCAGAAAAGGCCGCAGGTAGGCGATACGCGGTGCCCGGAGAATCGGGTAACCGGTGCCAGTCTCGATTCCATGCGGGAAACTGGATTCTCCGCCCTGGTGCCGGCCGCGATTCCAGCACTGGGGTGGCGAGAATCCAGTCCAGAGGGTTGGCTATTGGATAGAAAGCAGAGTGGGTATAAAGGGGGCAATGTTGCAAGGATCGCTGCTGGGCCCACGGGCCCTAGTACCGTGCCACAGGGTTATAATGAGACTGTGGGCTCGCCATGAGCGAGTCGCGGACAACGGAGAAGTCGATTGATCTCGGGCGGGAGTCTCCAGTCGCCTGGCGGACGCGGCCAGAGAATTCCGCCCTGTATCTGGAATTCAGTAGGCTGTTTTCGTCTTCAGGGGCAGCACGGTAGCACGGTGGTTAGCACAGTTGCTTCACAGCTCCGGGGTCCCAGGTTCAATTCCCGGCTTGGGTCACTGTCTGTGCGGAGTCTGCACGTTCTCCCCGTGTCTGCGTGGGTTTCCTCCGGGTGCTCCGGTTCCCTCCCACAAGTCCCGAAAGACGTGCTGTTAGGTGGATTGGCCATGCTAAATTGCCCTTCGTGTCCCAAAAAGGTTGGGTGGGGTTACTGGGTTACGGGGATAGAGTGTTGGTGTGGGCCTGGGCACAGTGCTCTTTCCAAGGGACGGTGCCGACCCGATGGGCCGAATGGCCTCCTTCTGCACTGTAAATTCTATGATGCACATTTAAGAAAAGATAGATTTCCATAGCAGGTGGTTACAATGAAGGTTCACTAGGCCGGTCCCTGGGATGAGGGAGTTGTCCTATGTAGAGAGGCTGAGTAAATTGAGCCGATATTGTCTGCGAATGAAAGGCAATCTTACTGGAACCTGCAGCATTCTGAGGGAGTTTGGTCGGGTGGACACTGGGAGATTGTTCCCGCTGGTCGGGGAATCTGAAACACGGGGGACAGAGTCTCAGGATATGGAGCGAATCATTTGGGACTGAGATGAGCAGAAATTATTTCACTCAAAGGGTTGTGAATCTTTGGAGTTCTCCATCTCAGAGGATTGTGGACGGTCCAACGTTGAACCGATTTCAGACTGGGGTAGAGAGATTTATGGGGCAGGAATGTTCCTGTGCGGCCCTGTGCTGGCTCGAACTGATAATCCATGGGAGGTTTAGGTGAAAAAAAATCAGCTCGATCCCCCTCAGCGATTCCGGTACTGGTGAGGGGCTAGCACCGGCGCCAACTGATTGTTGCTGATTTACTGTCCCCGTTAAATAAACTGCTCTCGCCGACAAAGTATTATCCTTCCTGCTCAGGATCCGCAGCACGTCGCCTCCCAATTTGCTGATCTGTAATGAAAAGAATTCCTGGCTTCAGAATCAGCGGTCAACTCCTCACCCAAACCTCCTTCTGATAAGCCCTTACTGGGAAAGGATATGGACATGTACAGTCCTATTTACAGAGAGGGATGATAATGGAGGACTCAAGGCTTCAGCGCATCCAGCCTCCTCCATGCATTTGCTTTATGTACTGTACCTAATTCATCGGCAAATCTTTAATCCCACACAGAGTTAGTTTACATTCCCAATACTCCTTTTATTTTGGATATTTGATGGTGCATTATGGAGATTAACTTCAAAGAGACCACGTTTAATTGATCTTTCTGGGATTATCCCGCCGCGTTAGCAATTAACTGTTTGCCCCTGACTTTGATCTTCTAACTCCCTGTAATAAAGACGCCGAAACAATTAACGTTTTGCAATCATATGGAACGGTTTCAAGGCCCTGTCTGAACTCACTGATTATAATGCAGCAATTCTCAAATCTGCTGACTGCATTTTCTTCGAGAATCGCGGAACGGTTACAGCACAGAAGGAGGCCATTTGGCCTGTTGTGTCGTGCTGGTCCTCAGAAGGAGCAGTCCACCGACTGCTACTGTCCTGTGACCCTGCACTTCCTTCGTTTTGTTTCATATAAATTTAGAGGGCCCAATTCTTTATTTCCAAGTTAGCGTGGCCAATCCACCTACCCTGCACACCTTTGGGTTGTGGAGGTTGTCTTAATATACACCAGTATATCATGGTGCAGACACACACTGATGGATACACACAGGGAACAATCTACATGTACAAACACCGCAGCCAATCACCAGTTAGAATACACGCACTATAAAGGCAGAGGGCACCACGGTTCCCACTCATTCTGGGTGCTGCCTCTGAGTGTAACAGGAACTCATCTAGCCCAGCACGGACTCACAACACGTGCTGAGAGAATCAACTGGTTCGGACAAGGCTTAGGTCTCTAGTTTAAGTTAGCATCATTTAGACCCACAGTCACCGTGTGTTAGTTAGTTAGAAATAGTTAATAAAATTGAGTTGAACCTTCATCAGTATTGGAAGTGTCTGTTCATCTCTCAAGTCTACACTAACCAACACTTCAGGGGTGTCTCCACGCAGACACGGGGAGAATGTGCAAACTCCACACGGACAGTGACCCGGGGACCGGGATCGAACCTGGGACCTCGGCGCCGTGAGGCAGCCGTGCTAACCACTGCGCCACCGTGCTGCCCCCCCCTACTTCCTTCATCTTCAGTTAATAATCCAATTCTCATTTGGAAATCTGATCGTTGACACTCTCAGGCGGCGGATTCTGCATAGTTACCTCCTCAAGTAACACTGCTGGCTGGTGAAACCTCACGTGCTACGCAGTGACTTCTGCGGAGAATTTTGCGGGCTTTTGGGTAGCCCATCCTACAGAAGCAACATCTCTTTTTTTTTATGTATTTCATTCCAAACTTATTCGAAAGCATAAATAAATCAAGGAACTTTCTCCACGTCTCGCACTTCACAGTTTGGACCAGCTTTTCCCGTTTTCAACCCTTCCCTCCTCCCCCTGCCCCACCCCTCCCCCCCCACGATGAACAATTCCTCAGACATGGTCACAAACAGTCCCCACCGTGTCTCAAAGCCCTCCCCAGATCCCCTCAATTCGAAGTCAATCTTCTCCAGGGGGAGAAAGTTAGACAGGTCCCCCAGCCAGGCCGCCAACCCTGGCGGCGTTATTCCCTGACCACCTTTCCAGCATAACCCTTCGCCGGGCAACTAGAGAGGCGAAGGCCACAACGTCGGCTTTCCTCCCCTCTATCAGCCCTGGCTTTCCCGATACTCCAACAATCGCCACCATTGGGTCCGGCCCGGTCTCGACCCCCACAATCTTCGCTAACGTTCCAAACACTCCCACCCGCCTCGCCAAATTCTCACAGCCCCAGAACATGTGCGCGTGATTCGCTGGCCCCCGCCCACACCTCTCACACTCGTCTGCCAACCCCTGGAAAAACCCACACATCCTCGTCCGAGTCATGTGCACCGACATCTCCTCCATCCTCACTCGGTGCCACACCCTGATTGTGGGCTGTATGACTGGGCTCTCCGTGTCCCTCCCTGGTGCCAGTGGTAGCGTCGCCGTGACCATGACCCTCAGGCGGGACCCCCTACAGGAATCCTCCTCCATCCTAACCCATTGTAACCCCTCTCCTTCCCACCACTGCCTCACTCTCTCCACATTCACACTCCACCCTCACCCCACAGGGTGATATGGGCCTGTATGGCCCACACTCTGGTGGGTCCTTCCCCTTCTTCGGGATTAGCGTGATTGATGCCTCCGGCAGCTCCCCCTTCTCCAGCGCCTCGCTAAACATCCCCAACAGATCTGGTGCCAGCTCCGGCGGGAACTCCTCATAGAACTTCACCGGACAGGGCCGGCTCAAGGCACCGGCAACTCGGGCTGTTGCCCGGGGCGCCATGTGCTCGGGGGCGCCAGACTCGGGTCCCGCGCATGCGCAGTTGGTCCGGTGCCAACCAGCGCATGCGCGGTGGCCGCCAGCCCCCAGGGCGGCCCCCCGGCTCGGTCCGCCCCCCCCCCCCCCGGCCCCCCCCCCCCCCCCCCCCCGGGTCCGCCCCCCTCGGGTCCGCCCCCCCGCCCCGCCCTCGGGTCCGCCCGCCCCCCGCGTCCGCCCGCCCCCCGCGTCCGTCCGGCCCCCCCGCGTGTTCGCCCCCCCGCCCCCCTCGGGTCCGCCCCTCCTCGGCCCCGCCCCCCCGCAGGTCCGCCCCTCCTCGGCCCCGCCCCCCCCCTCGGGTCCGCCCCTCCTCGGCCACCCCCCACCGCCCCCCCTCCTCGGCCCCCCTCGGCCTCGGCCCCGCCCCCCCCTCGGCCTCGCCCCCCCCCCTCGGCCTCGGCCCCGCCCCCACCCTCGCCCCCCCCGCCCCCCCCCTACCCCCCCCGACCCCCCCCCCCCCCCCGCCCCCCCCCCCCGGCCCCGCCCCCCGCCCCCGCCCCCGCCTCCGGCCCCGCCCCCCCCAAGGGCGCCGAAGTTCAGCTTGCCCGGGGCGCCAGCAACCCTAGAGCCGGCGCTGTCACCGGATAACCATCCGGCCCCGGGGCCTTCACCTACTTCATCCCTTTTATGCTGTCCATCACCTCTGGGATGCCCGGAATTCTCACTCTCCAGTGGCTCATTTTTTAACGATATTTTATTCAGGCATTTTCGTAAAAACCAAAGCAGAAGAAAAATCGTACAACATTATAAATAACCAACACTCACTCATAGGACATACAGTGCAGAAGGAGGCCATTCGGCCCATCGAGTCTGCACCGACCCACTGAAGCCCTCACTTCCACCCTATCCCGTAACCCAGTAACCCCTCCTAACCTTTTTGGACACAAAGGGCAATTTATCCTGGCCAATCCACCTAACCTGCACGTCTTTGGACTGTGGGAGGAAACCGGAGCACCCGGAGGAATTCCACGCACACACGGGGAGAACGTGCAGACTCTGCACAGACAGTGACCCAGCGGGGAATTGAACCTGGGGCCCTGGCGCTGTGAAGCCACAGTGCTAACCATTGTGCGACCGTGCTGCCCAACCCTTCCCCCCCCCCCCAACCCTGATCCCTCCCATCGCCCCCTTCTCCCAACCTGCCTTCTGCATTTTAACCCCCCTACCCTCAGGGATTCACCATCGCCTGCCTCCTCTCCTCATCCAGTCGTACAAATTCCAGCTCGTCCAAAAAACGCCCCATGTCCCCTTCCACACCGCCCGGATAGGCCCCATACAACTTCTTATAATACTCCCGAATTGCCTCATTTATCCTCCCCGGCTTCAACATTCCCCCTTCCCTGTCCATACTCTCAGGATTTTCCGGCCTGAGTCTGTAGCTGATGGGCTAGCATACGGCTCACATTCTCCCCATATTCATACTGCACCCCCTCACACTCTACAGCTGCCCCACTGCCTTCCCCATCGTCAATCTGTCAAACTGCCCCTGTAACCTCTTTCTCTCCACCAACCCCTCCTTGGTGGGGGTTCTCAAAGAATAAAGAAACATTACAGCACAGGAACAGGTCCTTCGGCCCTCCCAGCCTGCGCTGATCCAGATCCTCTATCTAAAACTGTAGCCTATTTTCTAAGGATCTGTATCCCTCTGCTCCCTGCCCATTCATGTACCTGTCTAGATACATCGTAAATGACGCTATCGTACCCGCCTCTACCACCTCCACTGGCAAAGTGCTCCAGGCACCCACCACCCTCTGCGTAAAGAACTGTCCACGTATATCTCCCTGAAACTTTTCCCCTCTCACCTTGAACTCGTGACCACTAGTAATTGAGTCCCCCACTCTGGGAAAAAGCTTCTTGCTATCCACCCTATCCATACCTCTCATGGTTTTGTAGACCTCAATGAGGTCCCTCCTCAAGCTCCGTCTTTCTAATGAAAATAATTCTAATCTACTCAACCTTTCTTCATAGCTAGCGCCCTCCATACCAGGCAACATCCTGGTGAACCTCCTCTGCACCTTCTCCAAAGCATCCACGTCCTTTTAGTAATGTGGCGACCAGAACTGCACGCAGTATTCCAAATGTGGCCTAACCAATGTCCGATACAACTGTAACATGACCTGCTGACTCTTGTACTCAATACCCCGTCCGATGAAGGCAAGCATGTTGTGTGCCTTCTTGACCACTCTATCAACCTGCGTTGCCACCTTCAGGGACAATGGACCTGAACTCCCAGATCTCTCTGTACATCAATTTTCCCCAGGGCTTTTTCATTTACTGTATAGTTTGCTCTTGAATTGGATCTTCCAAAATGCATCACCTTGCATTTGCCCGGATTGAACTCCATCTGCCATTTCTCTGCCCAACGCTCCAATCTATCTATATTCTGCTGTATTCTCTGACAGTCCCCTTCACTATCTGCAACTCTTCCAATCTTAGTGTCATCTGCAAACTTGCTAATCAGACCACCTATACCTTCCTCCAGATCATTTATGTATATCACAAACAACAGTGGTCCGAGCACGGATCCCTGTGGAACACCACTGGTCACAGTTCTCCATTTTGAGAAACTCCCTTCCACCACTAATCTCTGTCTCCTGTTGCCCAGCTAGTTCTTTATCCATCTAGCTAGTACACCCTGGACTCCATGAGACTTCACTTTCTCCATCAGCCTACCATGGGAAACTTTATCAAACGCCTTACTGAAGTCCATGTATATGACATCTACAGCCCTTCCCTCATCAATCAACTTTGTCACTTCCTCAAAGAATTCTATTAGGTTTGTAAGACATGATCTTCCCTGCACAAAACCCAGTTGCCCATCACTGATAAGCACAATTTCTTCCAAATGGGAATAGATCCTATCCCTCAGTATCCTTTCCAGAAGCCTCCCTACCACTGACGTCAGTTATTTCTCAAATATTTCTTGTCCACCTCGATTATCTCATCCAACAAACATCCATATTCCTCCCTCCTACTCCTATCTGTGTGCGCCTTGAACGAGGTGGCAGTGTAGCACAGTGGTTAGCTTCACAGCGCCAGGGTCCCAGGTTCGATTCCCGGCTTGTGTCACTGTCTGTGCGACTAGGGGCTTTTCACAATAACTTCATTGCAGTGTTAATGTAAGCCTACTTGTGACGATAAAGATTATTTAAAAAGATTATTTATTTAAAAAATAACCTCCCCCCGAACCACCGCCTTCAACTCTTCCCAAAAGGTGGCCACCGATACGTTCCCATTCTGATTCATCTCCACATAGTCTCCGATCACCGACTGCACCTTCTCACAGAGCCCCCTGTCCGCTAACAGCACCGAGTCTAACCTCCATCCCGGCCTCTGTTCCTGCCTCAAGCCTAGTCTAACCTCCAACCTGTGCAGCGCATGGTCAGAGATCACAATTCCCGCGTACTCCACCCCCACCAACACCTCTCGGCTCACCACAGATAAATCAGGTACACGTGCGAGGGGGGGAGAGCAGTTGCCCCCTTACAAACTTATTGCCCCTTAACAAACAATCGCAACAACAAAATCACCCACCCAAGAAGACAACCCTCCCCCACGCTCCGGCCCCCACAATACCCGCATCTTCCAGCTCCTCCGTCTCCCATCAACATTGAGTTCTCCCCCAGTTTATGGTCTCCAATAAAGTCATTGGCCACCTCTGGGGTTTCGAGGTCATACTCCCGGCCTTCAAAGGTCACCCACAGTTTCACCGGGCACAGCACCCCTAAACCTGACCTGCCTTCGGTCTCGAACCGCTTTGACCCTGTCGAACCCAGCGCGCCTATCCGCCAGCTCCGCTCCAATGTGCTGATGGATTTGGACCCTGTTCCCCTCCGATTTGCCCGGAGTGAGCCGGAGCTGCCCTCTGTGTGACCACTCACTCCCATGGCCGCCGCCGGAAGCAAATGAAGCAACATAACTAAATAAACCCGGCACTGTGTTTTTGTCAATTTAAAACGTGGCACCTCCACTTCTTTTTCTCTTTGCGGCAACAACAAATCTAAAACAGAAGAGAAAACAGGCGATGAGGATTGGGGCAGTAAAAAGAAGATTTGATTTTCGATTTTGATTTATTGTCACGTGTACCGAGATACAGTGAAAAGTATTGTTCTGCATACAGTCCAGACAGATCATTCCATACATTAAAAAGATTGTCCCATACATAGGCATAGGCATCGGGTGAAGGATACGGAGAAGATGCATAAATAGATCAGTTCAGTCCATAAGAGGGTCATTCAGGAGTTTGGTAACAGTGGGGAAGAGGCTGGTTTTGAACCTGTTAGTGCATGTTCTCAGACTTTTGTATCTCCTCCCCGGTGGAAGAGGTTGGAAGAGAGAATAACCCGGGTGGGAGGGGTCTTGTGCTGCCTGCTTTCCCCAGGCAGTGGGAGGTGTAGACAGAGTCAATGGATGGCAGGCGGGTTCGCGTGATGGACTGGGCAGTGTTCACGACTCTCTGTAGTTTCTTAGTCTTGGGCTAAGCAGTTGCCATACCAGGCTGTGATTGTTGTTGTAACATGCCACTAGGCTCGCTATCTCCCTCCTGTATTCTGACTCATCGTTGTTTGAGATCAGACCCACGACTGTCATGTTGTCAGCAAACTTGTAGATGAATTGGAGCTGAATTTTGCCACACAGTCGTGCGTGTATAGGGAGTATAGTAGGGGGTTAAGTACACAGCCTTGTGGGGCCCCGGTATTGAGGACTATTGTGGAGGAGGTGTTGTTGTTTATCCTTACTGATTGTGGTCTGTGGGTCAGTAAGGCAAGGATCCAGTTACAGAGTGAGGAGCCAAGTCCTAGGTTTTGGAGCTTTGATATGAGCTTGGCTGGGATTAAGGTGTCGAAGGCGGAGCTGTAGTCAATAAATAGGAGTCTGATGTAGGAGTCCTTGTTGTTGAGATGCTCTAGGGATGAGGGCAGGGCCAGTCTGTTGTGGACCAGATGTGGATTGCAGTGGATCTAGGATTGCAGTGGATTCTGGGAGTACCGATGAAGATTTGGGCCATAAATAACCATTGACGAAGATTTGGAGGTTTGAAGAAATCCATGATCTACACTCCGGATGAAAATCATCAATGGGTTTATGGCAACATTCAGATCGTAGAGATGCAGCTACGAGGCCATTGGTCGATTGCGGCAGCCACTCGTGCGAAATAAGGTGTTCAAAAATTAATCAGGACACAACTGTGAGTTACTGCAGCATAACCTTTAAACAAAGAAATCAAGATTTGTAGTGTGTAGAAGCTGCAGAGACCATGCACTGTAAACAGGCTGTGGGATGGGAACCCAGTAGCTGCCGACTCTGTAACGTACCGCTCAGGAACCGATAGTCCAGGCAAGGGAAGAACTAGTTTGCTTGTGGGCTTGGAGACTGGTCGCTTTCAGAAAATAAACGGAAGGGAGAAAGGCTGAAGGCGCACACATTAGGGAACCGGGATCTGAAAAATGGCGGGAAAAAGTGGCGGCATCGACACGTTTGTTGAGCATCATGTGACATGGAATTCTTATGTGGAAAGGTTCCAATTCTATCCTGTAGCGATCCAGGCTCCGGAAAACCTGCATTCTGTAACTCTTCTGAGCTTGGTTGGGTGAAATATATTCATGTTGTTACAAAACCGAGTCCACCCAGCCCATCCAGGAGAAAGAAGCGAATTACTGCAGATACTAGAATCTGAAACAGATATCGAAAATGCCGGAAACTCTCAACAGGCTGACAGCATCTAACAGATAACTATTACGTCATCCAGACTCGAAACATTAGCTCCCTTCTCGCTCCACAGATGATGTCAGACCTGCTGAGATTTTCCAGAAATTTTCTGAATTTAAATCAGGAAAATTGGCCGACAAACACTTAATGACAATCTTGGAGGGACATTTCTCTCTGTTCGCTTCCGATAGTTGAAAGATTTTGCTTCCATTGCTCCGCGCAAGAGGAAGGGGGAAGCAATTTGCAATTCGTAGCAACACTACTTAAATTAGCCAAGTACTGTGAATTTGGTCAAACACTTGACGATACACTTTGAGACAGACTGGTCTGTGGTCTTCACAAATGAAGCTATCCGAGGGAAACTGTTGACTGAAGGTGCATTAAAGCTACCGTGTCATTGTTGTACTCCGGTGGCACATTCCATGGGAGAATGTTGGAGTAAGGAGAATAAATCCACAAATTGTGTAAAGTTGGTCACATTGCCAAGGCATGTTGGTCACGCCAACCTTCATCAGTACAAATGAAGTGTGCCAAGAAAAACAGAGCTGAGCCTGCTGACCGAGTTTATCAGTTAAGTGATGGAACTAAAGACTCACTAGGGGACAATGTGTTAAATCAGCTTAAAGAGATCAAGCTTGATACCTTATCAATGAAAGGAGATCAGCAACGCTTTTGGGTTTCTCCAATGGAAACTCTAACAAGATGGAAGCGGATACTGGTGCTGCAGTATCGCTCACACCTGAGACAATATACAGTCAGAAGCTAAAACATCTACTTTTACAGCCATCAGACGTTGCCTTGAGAACATACACCGAGGAGGTCGTACCATTGAAGGGATGCATCAAGGTAAATGTGGAAGATAGCGGTCAAAAAATGTGGTTGCCAAGGAAACTTTCCAGCATTGTCTGGCAGATCATGGTTGAGGAAGATAAAGCTCAACTGGGCCGTCGTGAACCAACTCGTTGAATCTACGAACAATCTACAACCACATCTGAATAGATATGCTAAGTTATCTGAAGAGTCACTTGGATCCATGACTGGAGTGGAATTGAAACTCAAGATCAAAGCAGACAGTGTCCCAAAGTGTCTCAAAGTGTGTATCATACCCTATTCTATCCGGCTAAAAGTGAAAGAAGAACTTGTGAGGTTAAATGAGACAGGAGTCATTGAGCCTGTTATCACCTGTGATTGGGTGACACCAATCGTTCCTGTGTTAAAGAGGGATGGTTCAGTAAAAATATATGGGGATTTCAAAACCACGTTCAATCCAGTATTGTGTCCTGGCCATTATCCATTATAACAGAGGTTTATTCGCGAACTCTCAGTTGGCTAAACATTTAGCAAAATAGATATTGTACAGGCATATCTACAGGTAAATGTGGCTGCAGAGTCACAAATTTTATTTACCATAGTGATACATAAAGGTCCTTTTAGTTATCAGGGTCTTCCATTTGGGATAAATTCAGAACCTGCTCTTTTTCAGAGATCCATGGATCAAATTCTGAGTGGGTTATTTGGTGGGCAATGTTACCGAGATGATACTCTTATTACACGTCAGAATGATGAAAAACATATCAGGAATTTGGAGATAATCTTGTACGTTTGCAAAATCACAATCTTAGAGAAGTGTGAATTTTTAAAGTCTTCTGTCAACTATCTGGGTCATATCATTGACAAAGACGGTTCACATAAATAACCAAAGAGGATAGCTGAGATCCTCAAACCTCCACGTCCACAAAACGTGACACAACTGAGGTCAATTTTCCCGTTGCTCCATTAGCACGGCAAATTCGTTCCTAACTGAGCAACTAGGCTGAAGCCAGTACACACTTTGCTTCATGTCAAGCAAATTTGTCATTGGTCCAACGAATGTGAAAATTGAGGAGAAGGTGGGGCTATGCCAATCTTGTGTTACATGAAGGAATACTCCACCCCTCCAACCTTTGCATCCATGGAAATGGCCTACACAGCCAAGGCAGAGAATTCATATTGACTTTATGGCTCCAATTCTTGGTGACGTTTGACGCGCACTCAAAGTGGCCAGAAGTCGCAATCATGAAGTCCACAACAACCGAACAGACAATTGAGAGATACTATGAGGTATTTGCAAGGCTCAGGAAGCTGGAGCAACTTGTGAAGGGCAGCACTGTAGCACAGTGGCTAGCACAATTGCTTCACTGCTCCAGGGTCCCAGGTTTGATTCTCAGCTGGGTCACTATCTGTGCAGGGTCTGCACATCCTCCCCGTGTGTGCGTGGGTTTCCTCCGGGTGCTCCGTTTTCCTCTCACAGTCCAAAGATGTGCAGGTTAGGTGGATTGGCCGTGATAAATTGCCCTTAGTGTCCAAAATTGCCCTTAGTGTTGATTGAGTGGGGTTACTGGGTTATGAGGATAGGGTGGTGTGGGCTTGGGTAGGGTGCTCTTTCTAAGAGCCGGTGCAGACTAGATGGGCCGAATGGCCTCCTTCTGCACTGAACATTCTATGACAAATGTAATGGGACTCAGAATCAGAGTTCAACGATTACTGGAAGGTCATTTGTATCTGACATATTAAATCTGCTCCTCATCACCCAGAAACTAATGGGCTGGCCGAACACTTTGTGCAATCGCCCAAGCACGTGAGCGATCAAGGTCACCCAGATGTGTGAACAACTTTCGAATGTCATATAGAAATTCAGCGCCTTTGTCATATGATTGTCCCTTTAAGAAATGTTTCTATTCTCAAATGGCTACAGTGACGTCATTGTGTGGGCGGAGCTCGGCTGTGGCTCTGAGTTTTACCTTCTGTTTAGACAGTTGGAAGCTGCATTCGGACAGAGAAGGTTTATTTTGGTCTCTCTCTCTCTCTGCATGTTAAAACGTGTCCAGATCACTTGATAATTTAAAAGTGATGACTGTTTTCTGGAAAGAATTGAAACCTACTGTTTTGGTAAAAGGGTTTTTCTGGTCTTGGATGTTGTTATCAAATTGAAACAGTTGAAAGGGAAGTTATTAAGGGTTATATATAGAGTACTGTAGCTGTAGAGGGGAATTTATGTTTGTAGTTGAAAAAAATGTTGACTGTGTGTGTTTATAAAATGTTAACTGAGTTCATAAAATAAACTTTGTTTTGGATTAAAAGTGCTTAAGGTCTCTGTTGAATAACACCTGAAAAGTAGGCCCTTGTGCTCCTCATAACCAAAATCTATGAACAGTTGTGGGTCAGGTGAACTCCATGATATACTGCGGAGTTTTCTAAGCTCTGGCCCATAACATATTCAACAACGCAAAACTCACCGCCGATGCCACTATTCAAGAGGAAATTGAGAAGACAATTCAACCTCTTGACACCACCTGCAATTGGGAAATTGTCAGGTGACAGCGTCAAACACAAATGGTTAGGAGACAGCAACACTGGAAGACTAGAGTCTTTAACCATGGAGAGCATGTTTTAGCTAGAAATGATACCGCAAGTAAAAAATGGACACCAGGCAGCATTCCAGCCAAGACAGGTCTGATAGCTTATGTAGCTCAAACAGATGATGAACGAGTTTGGTGTCAGCACAAACTGAATGAAATGAAAATTAAATGAAAATCGCTTATTGCCACGAGTAGGCTTCAAATGAAGTTACTGTGAAAAGCCCCTAGTCGCCACATTCCGGCGCCTATTCGGGGAGGCTGGTACGGGAATCGAACCGTGCTGCTGGCCTGCCTTGGTCTGCTTGAAAAGCCAGCGATTTAGCCCAGTGAGCTCATCAGAACTATTCACATCGGACTGTGTGGACAATGATACGACAGAACTGAGATTGACTATTGCAGAAATGACTGAGTCTGTCACTGCAGAATCGTCAGTACCAACAGAGACAGATCCTGAACGAGTTTCACAAGATGTGCCACCAACAAGTGAACAGGAAAACACTTCTGTGATCACAAACAGCTAAATTCCTGAACATCAGATATTACCTAAACTAGACAGACGTCTGCCCAAGAGACGGTTTTGCTGATGTGTGTCTGTATAATTAAGATAAGGATATACCGTAATGAATATTGTGTTGGACCTGTTGTTTTATTGTCTGAAAGAAAATTTGTTTGCCCTAAAGCAGTAAAGGAGGAGGGGTGTTATATATTCAGCACTATTGGCTGGTGAAATGTCACGTTATACACAGTGACATCCGTGCAGAGTTTTGCGGGCTTTTGGGGGAGTTCACCGTCTCACCCTATAGAAGCGACATCTCTTGATAAACCCGACACTATGGGCGGAATTCTCCGTAGCCCGACGGCGAAATCGGGAACGGCGATCGGGCGGAGAATGGTTTCCGACGGCGTAATCGGTGCTCCGCCCCCCCCTCCAAATCGGCATCATCAGAACACACGCCGCGCGCAGCCGCAACGGCATTTGACGCATCCTTAGCCGGCCCAGCCGCGATGCTGCTCCTCCGATGGCGCGGGCCATGTGTGGTCCTAGTGGTCGGGGACCAGATGTGCCGGCTGCGGACAGTGTCCAGGGCCGCCACACCCGGCCGGGATCCGTGACACTGGCCGGGGGGCTTCTGCTAGGCGGTCTGCAGACAAGCACGGCCGGCGCCATGTTTCCCGGTGTGGCCAGTGGGGGGGATCAGCAGCTGTAGCTTTCCAGCCCTGAGCACGTGAGGCCCGGGACCCACCGAATTCTCCGGCAGTTCTCCACGCGGTGCCGATGCTAGCCCCTCACCGGTCCCAGAATCGGTGGGTACTTCGCGCTGATGTTCCCGTTGTGGAGTTCCATGGATTCTCTGTTGGTAACGGCATTTAGCCTCAGCAAACGGAGAATCCAGCACTATGTTTTTACGAACTTAAAGCGTGACACCTCTACTTCTTCTTCTCTCTGCAGCAACAACAAATATATAACACGGATCCTGACCGCTCGCTGTGTGAAATAGAGTTTCCGCATATCACCATTGCTTCCTTTTCCAATAATGTTAAATCTCTGCCCCCTTGTTCCTTCCACCAATAGGAACAGTTTCTCCCTACCCTCTCCATTTAGACCCTTCGTTATTTTGAACACCTCAATCAAACCTTCTCTCAACCATCTCAGACCCACCTTCTCCAATGCCACGACATGACTGAAGTCCCTCAGCCCTTGAACCATTCCCATGAATCTTTTCTTTGGGCCTAATATTGTCACATCCTGTCTTGAGTGCGGGGCCCAGGCCTCGATGCAAATACCCCAGCTGACGCCGAAGCAGTGTTTTATACGTGCTACCGACCCCTTCACTGCAGTTACTGTCATGATATTCAGATATCAATATACATGATCAATGTATGTAAATGTAGTACAATCATTTCAACACTAGATGGCTCACAGTCGAATACTATAAGAACTGATTTCCCGCCTTTTCTAAGTCAGATGATGCAGATGATGGTGTGATTCAGAACAGTGAACAAGCAAGACATAGAATACTAGAGTGAGAGAAGTTAGAACTAGTTTGTTATAATAGTGTATAGTTATATAGTTATCTGTATTGTACTTTAATTCTTTATTGTTAGTTTAGTATTGAGTAAAAGGACTCACAGTTTATTATTTTATTGCTCATTAAATAGTTAATCTTTCAACAAAAAGACTATTGGTCATTTTATCATCTTGGTGGATTGAAGAGTAACATATATATTTTAGATAAGTCATTATTTAAACTATAACATGGTACCAGCGAGTTAGAAATCGTTTAAAAAAGACTAACAAAGATTTAGTATAGAAAAGAAGAAAGATAAAGGTGGGACCTGTAAGGGAGGAGGATGCCTTTTGCACTGTGTTTATAAATTTGCGTACATTGTTTATTTTGTGGTTGTTGTAAAACCATAAATACCTCAATAAAATGTTTATCAAAAAAAAAAGAAAAGAAGAAAGAAAAAAGCACAAACGAATTCAACGATTTGACTATAGCAATCATCGCAACAGTTACCAGCACCCTTGGACCTCTGCGGTTGTAATCTCGGGATGACTCCCTGTGCCACGCGCCAGTGAGGCTAGAAATAGGAAGATAGAGCAGCGAAACACGTGGCTAAACAGCTGGTGCAGGAGGGAGGGTTTCCGTTATCTGGACCACTGGGAACTCTTCCGGGGCATGTGTGACCTGTATAAGAAGGACGGGTTGCATCTAAACTGGAGAGGCATAAATATCCTGGCCGCGAGGTTTGCTAGTATCACACGGGAGGGTTTAAACTAGTGTGGCAGGGGGTGGGTACCGGAGTAATAGGTCAGAAGGTGAAAACATTAAAGAGAACAAGGGAATAGGGCCAGTATGGCTCTGAGGAAGAGCAGACAGGGAGATGTTGCTGAACACAACGGGTCTGGTGGCCTGAAGTGCATATGTTTTAATGCAAGAAGTATTACGGGTAAGGCAGATGAACCTAGAGCTTGGATTAGTACTTGGAACTAAGATGTTGTTGCCATTACAGAGACCTGGTTGAGGGAAGGACAGGATTGGCAGCTAAATGTTCCAGGATTTAGATGTTTCAGGCGGGATAGAGGGGGATGTAAAAGGGGTGGCGGAGTTGCGTTACTGGTGAGGGAGAATATCACAGCTGTACTGCGGGAGGACACCTCAGAGGGCAGCGAGGCTATATGGGTAGAGATCAGGAATAAGAAGGTGCAGTCACAATGTTGGGGGTCTACTGCAGGCCTCCCAACAGCCAGTGGGAGATAGAGGAGCAGATAGGTAGACAGATTTTGGAAAAGAGTAAAAACAACAGGGTTGTTGTGATGGGAGACTTCAACTTCCCCAATATTGACTGGGACTCACTTAGTGCTAGGGGCCTGGACGGGGCAGAGTTTGTAAGGAGCATCCAGGAGGGCTTCTTAAAACAATATGTAGACAGTCCAACTAGGGAAGGGGCTGTACTGGACCTGGTATTGGGGAATGAGTCCGGCCAGGTGGTAGAAGTTTCAGTAGGGGAGCATTTCGGGAACAGTGACCACAATTCAGTAAGTTTTAAAGTGCTGGTGGACAAGGATAAGAGTCATCCAAGAGTGAATGTGATAAATTGGGGGAAGGCTAATTATAACAATATTAGGCGGGAACTGAAGAACCTAGATTGGGGGCGGATGTTTGAGGGTAAATCAACATCTGACATGTGGGAGGCTTTCAAATATCAGTTGAAAGGAATTCAGGACCGGTATCTTCCTGTGAGGAAGAAGAATAAATATGGCAAATTTCAGGAACATTGGATAACGAGAGATATTGTAGGCCTCATCAAAAAGAAAAAGGAGGCATTTGTCAGGGCTAGAAGGCTGGGAACAGACGAAGCCTGTGTGGAATATGAGGAAAGTAGGAAGGACCTTAAGCAAGGAGTCAGGAGGGGTCACAAAAAGCCATTGGCAAATAGGGTTAAGGAAAATCCCAAGGCTTTTTACACGTACATAAAAAGCAACAGGGTAGCCAGGGAAAGGGTTGGCTCACTGAAGGATAGGCAAGGGAATCTCTGTGTGGAGCCAGAGGAAATGGGCGAGGTACTAAATGAATACTTTGCATCAGTATTCACCAAAGAGAAGGAATTGGTGGATGTTGAGTCTGGCGAAGGGTGTGTAGATCGCCTGGGTCACATTGAGATCCAAAATGACGAGATGTTGGGCATTTTGAAAAATATTAAGGTAGATAAGTCCCATGGGCCTGATGGGATCTACCCCAGAATACTGAAGGAGGCAAGAGAGGAAATTGCTGAGGCCTTGACAGAAATCTTTGGATCCTCACTGTCTTCAGGTGATGTCCCGGAGGACTGGAGAATAGCCAATGTTGTTCCTTTGTTTAAGAAGGGTAGCAAGGATAATCCAGGGAACTACAGGCCGGCGAGCCTTACGTCAGTGGTAGGGAGATTACTGGAGAGAATTCTTCGAGACAGGATCTACTCCCATTTGGAAGCAAATGGACATATTAGCGAGAGGCAGCACTGTTTTGTGAAGGGGAGGTCGTGTCTCACTAACTTGATAGAGTTTTCGAAGAGGTCACAAAGATGATTGATGCAGGTAAGGCAGTGGATATTGTCTATATGGACTTCAGTAAGGCCTTTGACAAGGTCCCTCATGGTACACAGGTACAAAAGGTGAAGTCACACGGGATCAGGGGTGAGCTGGCAAGATGGATACAGAACTAGCGAGGTAATAGAAGGCAGAGAGTAGCAATGGAAGGGTGCTTTTCTGATTGGAGGGTTGTGACTAGTGGTGTTCTGCAGGGATCAGTGCTGGGACCTTTGCTGTTCGTAGTATATATAAATGATTTGGAGGAAAGTGTAACTGGTCTGATTAGTAAGTTTGCAGACGACACAAAGGTTGGTGGAATTGCGTATACCGATGAGGACTGTCAGAAGATACAGCAGGATTTAGATTGTTTGGAGACTTGGGCGGAGAGATGGCAGATGGAGTTTAATCCGGACAAATGTGAGGTAATGCATTTTGGAAGGTTTAATGCAGGTAGGGAATATACAGTGAATGGTAGAACTGTAAAGAGTATTGAAAGTCAGGGAGATCGAGGTGTACAGGTCCACAGGTCACTGAAAGGGGCAACACAGGTGGAGAAGGTAGTCAAGAAGGCATACGGCATACTTGCCTTCATTGGCCAGGGCATTGAGTATAAGAATTGGCAAGTCATGTTGCAGCTGTATGGAGCCTTAGTTAGGCCACACTTGGAGGATAGTGTTCAATTCTGGTCGCCACACTACCAGAAGGATGCGGAGGCTTTAGAGAGGGTGCAGAAGAGATTTACCAGGATGTTGCCTGGTATGGAGGGCATTAGCTATGAGGAGCGGTTGAATAAACTCGGTTTGTTCTCACTGGAACGATGGAGGTTGAGGGGCAACCTGATAGAGGTCTACAAAATTATGAGGGGCATAGACAGAGCGGATAGTCAGAGGCTTTTCCCCAGGGTAGAGGGGTCAATTACTAGGGGGCATAGGTTTAAGGTGCGAGGGGCAAGGTATAAGAGTAGATGTACGAGGCAGGTTTTGTACACAGAGGGTAGTGGGTGCCTGGAACTCTCTGCCGGTGGAGGTGGTGGAAGCAGGGACGATAGTGACGTTTAAGGGGCATCTTGACAAATACATGAATAGGATGGGAATAGAGCGATACGGACCCAGGAAGTGTAGAAGATTTTAGTTTAGTCGGGCAGCATGGTCGGCACGGGCTTGGAGGGCCGAAGGGCCTGTTCCTGTGCTGTACTTTTCTTTGTTCTTTTGTTTGTTCTAATTATCTGTCACTCCCCCATCCTTGTCTGTCACTCCCCCATCCCCCACCACTTCGAAGCAAGCCAGCGGCCATGTTGGATGTCCTGAGATTGTGAAAGACGCGAGATAAAGATGTATATATTCATATCTCCCTTTCCTATGAGGAGCAGTAGAGTTGGGGTATAAAAATAACGACTGTAACCCACTGTCCTGGTCTTTCCCTGTGGTCCTGTATCTTTGTACCAAGTTTTTTCCAACTTTTCCTTAAACAATCCAAAGAGTGTGATGAGTCATGTGGCAAAAGTAAAGCATGCCCAGAAATGTGGGACCGATGGGAAATGGTGCAGATTAATGGAACAATCAGTCTTGCTGAGAGATTTACTGGAGATCTCCAAAGTATAGATCTTGCTGACAACAAACACTGTGGATTTAGATTGCGAGGTCAGGCCTTAGGCAGCGGGCAACACAAGTGATTACTCCATGGAGGAGTGAGGCACAGAATAGGAGGCCGGTTCCTGAGGTGAATTAAAAACTGACTGAATCATCGGAAGCGAAGGATGCTTGTGAATGGGGTTGTGTTGTACCCAGCAATCCGCCCTCCGCAACTGTGTTTCCAAATCATTGGATTGCGGAATGAACCCTCCCAATGTGGTCACAGCATAAAACCATAAGACATAGGAGCAGAAGGAGGCCATTCAGCCCATCGAGTCTGCTCCGCCATTCAATTAGATCATAGCTGTTCTGCTATGATAATCCTCAAATCCACTTTCCCGCCTTATCCCCATAACCCTCGATTCCCTGACTGATTCAAAATCTGTCTATCTCAGCCTTGAACATACTTAACGACCCGGCCTCTACAGCTCCCTGCGGTAAAGGATTCCACAGATTCACTCCCCTCTGAGAGAAGAAATTCCTCCTCATCTCTGCCTGAAATGGGTGACTGGTTTAGAAGTTTAGAAGAATCATAGAATCCTTACGATGCAGAAAGAGGCCATTCGGCCCATCACGTCTATAAGAACGAGCACCCTACCCATATCCACAGCCCGCTCCCTACCCCGGTTATCCCATAACCTAACCGGCACATCCCTGGACACCAAAGGGCAAGTTATCATGGCCAATCCACCTAACCTGCACATCTTTGGACTGTGGGAGGAAACCGAAGCACCCAGAGGAAACCCACGCACACACGGGGAGAAAGTGTAAACCCCACACAGACAGACACCCGAGGCCGGAATTGAACCCGGGTCCCTGGTGCAATAAGGCACAGTGCTAACCACTGTGCTGCCATGCCACCCCAAAGGAGAGTGACCCATGTGACCTATAGAAGAGTGAGAGGGGGTCCCCTTTGGACTGAGGTGAGGAGAAATTTCTTCACCCAGAGAGCGGTGAATCTGTGGAATTCACTAGCACAGGAAGTAGTTGAGGCCAGAACGTTGTGGAATAAGGCGGCACGGTAGCACAGTGGTCAACACTGTTGCTTCACAGCGCCAAGGACCAACGTTCGGTTCCCGGCTTGGGTCACTGTCTGTGAGGAGTCTGCACGTTCTCCCCGTGCCTGCGTGGGTTTCCTCCGGGTGCTCCGGTTTCCTCCCACAGTCCCGAAAGATGTGCGGGTTAGGTGGATTGGCCATGCTAAATTGCCCCTTAGTGTCCAGAAAGTTTAAGTGGGGTTCCGGGGATAGGGTGGAGGTGTGGGTTTAAGAGGGGTGCTCTTTCCAAGTTCCGGTGCAGACTCGATGGGCCGAATGGCCTCTTTCTGCACTGTAAATGCTATGATAATCGAACAACAAAATCATACTGACCATTGCTTCCACTCACTGCCAATGCTTCTGTCAGCTGACATTTCCACCCAAATTCTTCTCACTCTCACCCCTCCCCCCGCTCCAGCCCCCCTCGCTCATTTTTCTCACTTTCTCTCCCTCGCTGACGTTTTCTCTTCCTTGCTCCCTCACTCCCTTTTTCTGCCCCTCTCGACCTCGATTCTCTCCCTTGCTCTCTCGCTCTCTTTGTTTCCCTCCCCCCCCCCACTCTGATTCTCTCTCTCTCTTTCTTCCTCCCTTTCTCTCTCACACTCTCCTCAATGGTTGAATTCAATCACACCCTGCCCCCCATGAAACAACCAGTAGCCCCGAGCTGTCGCACCGAATACTCAGAGAAGGGGCGAATGGTCAAGGCAACATGCTGAGCAGCAGGCAGAGCCCCCGAGAGAGCAGAGCACAGGGCCAACTTGCTAGTCTTCACACTGCAACAGTGACCATACTTCAGACGGACTTTGTGGACTGCAAAGTGCTTTGGGATGTCCCGAGGTTTTATATTATTACTTAAAACTGTCACTTCCACTTCAGGCAACCATTCTGCTTATTGGCTGTTTAATTCTCTTCCCCCAGTGCCTGCTGTGGCACTGAGCTTCACCGGCCGGCGGGTGGGCGGGGGTTTGAACCCCCTGCCCCGTGAACACTTCACCAGTCTCGGTGTCAGGGCTTTGGGCGAGGTTGCAAGGAGCCTCCAGTGTTCTTGGCTTAGGGAGACACAGACCCCTGCTGGGGGCCTCGATTGCTGATCTGCTCTGCAGGGTCCCCTGCTGGTAACTGTGTGCATCAGCACCCTGCGGCTCTCTCCCTCTCTCTCTCTCACACAGAATAGACCAAACCCTCGGCAGACGGCTGGCTCAGAAAGACTTGCATTTGAGTAGCGCCCTACCCCAAGCTCAGGACGTTCCAAGATCATTTACAACCAATGCAGTACGTTTTGAGGTGTTGCCACTGTTGTAGTGTAGGGGATTTGCCGGCCAGTTTGCCCACAGTAAGCTCCCACAACGTCAATTCATTCGATGACCTGATCGGCCGTTTTAATGAAATGAAAATCGCTTATTGTCACGAGTAAGCTTCAAATGAAGTTACTGTGAAAAGCCCCTAGTCGCCACATTCCGGGGCCTGTTCGGGGAGGCTGGTACGGGAATCGAACCGTGCTGCTGGCCTGCCTTGGTCTGCTTTAAAAGCCAGCGATTTAGCCCTGTTTAATGATTTTCATTGAACGCTAGGATACCAGAGACAGCCCCCCCCACCAACCCCTCTGCTCTTCTTCAAAATAGTCCACGGTATCTTTTATAGCGTCGCGCCCCCACCCCACCTTCACCCCCACCCCCACCCCCACAAGCTCCCAACCCCCTCATCCCCATCCCCAAATGGCAAATGGGACTTCAGCCGAATGTCTCGCCTGAAGGGGGGTACATCCACTTCCTCAGTATTGCACCTGAGGTCCAGCTTTTATTTTATGCGGCACGGTTGCACAGTGGTTGGCACTGCTGCCTCACAGAGTCAGGGTCCCGGGTTCAATTCCGGCCTCGGGTGACTGTCTGCGAGGAGCTTGCACTTTCTCTCAACGTCTGCATGGGTTTCCTCCGGGTGCTCCGGTTTCCTCCCGCAATCCAAGGGTATGCAGGTGGAGGTGGAGTGGACATGATCAATTGCCCCTAAGTGTCCAAAAGATTGAAATTAAAATCGCCTATTGTCACGAGTAGGCTTCAAATGAAGTTACTGTGAAAAGCCCCTAGTCGCCACATTCCGGCCCCTGTCCGGGGAGGCTGGTACGGGAATCGAACCGTGCTGCTGGCCTGCTTGGTCTGCTTTAAAAGCCAGCGATTTAGCCCAGTGAGCTAAACCATCCCCTAGATTTTGGGGGGGGGGGGGGATGGGTGGGGTGCTCTTTCAGTGAGTCGGTGCAGACTCGATGGGCTGAATGGTCTCCCTCTGCACTGTAGGGATCCTGGGATTCTATGATTATAAACCCTCAGGATTGAGACCTGGGCCCTCAGCCACATCATTGCTCAGTCAGTGCGGGAGGGAATTCTGCAGCTGCGGATATGTAAAGCCAGCAAGAGAGGTTAGTGGTTCCAGGGGGAGGAAGAGAAAAGAGTGGGGAGCAAGAGATCTGACAAAACTCCGTAAGTGGCCAACATTTCAGGCTGAGATGAGAGACAGCTTATAGAACCATACAGAATACAGCACAGCAGCACATCCAGTCCATTGTGAATATGTCATCAGTTATGGGCCAGGGTTTAGAGAACCCCAAAGTGTATCATGGACTTCATCTGACCCTCAATTTTTACTAGATTGTGGTATGGGGAGCACACGGCTCACTCTACAGGTGTGGTACAGCAGAAATGGTAACAAATATTTTTTAAAGCAAAACAATGTTCATTCTATGAACTCAAGTTAACCTTTTTAAAACATACAGTGAGCATCTTAGCAACCATTAATTCAAATACAACCCCCCAAAGAATACAACACTAAGTAAACCTTTAAGCTTTCCTTTTAACATACATACGACTTAAAACCAAACCTTTAACAGAAGCACATCAGGATAAAGTCACTACTGAAAACATTCTGAATTCACCAAATGATCAAGAGATAGTCTTTTGATGGCAGAGAGATCAGCAATGCACCTGCTCTGTCTGGCTTCAGCTCCAACACTGAAAATGAAACTAAAATATATGGACACGATAAGGGAAAAGTGTAGAGGGGTTTCACAGGACGGCACAACATCGAGGGCCGAAGGGCCTGTACTGCGCTGTAATGTTCTATGTTCTATGTTCTAAAACACACCCTGCAGCAAACAGCCTAAAATGAAAGTAAAAAGCTGACAGACAGCCCAGCTCCACCCACTCTCTGACATCACTGCAGTAGTAAACACCTATTTCTTAAAGGTATTCTCACTACAGATATTTATATACACACCAATTTATAAACATCCATTTCTTAAAGGTACTCTCACATGCCACATCTCTTTCAGTCCCATTGCCCGCCTCTTTCCCCACACCCCTGTAAGTTCTTCCCCTTCAAGTATTGACCTAATGCCCCTTTGAAAGTTAGCACTGAATCTGCTTCCACTAACCAATCATCCCAGCATAGAGCTAGTACAAGCACGATGGGCTGACTGGTCTCCCCACACTGGAAAATTCTACAATCCCACGGTTTGTACCGGTCCCCTCTCAAGCAAATTAAATTGCAAGAAATCAAAAGGTGCCCCCTTGAGCTTGGTGACTCAACAGTGTTGAGTCTCAAGAGATTCCGAGCTGCCGCTGCTTTGATGAACAACAACTTGCAAATTTGACATAATAAAAAGAGACAAGGCACATCGCAGGAGTATGAATGGACACAGATGGAGACGGCTGCCAAAGGGGGGAGCAATTATCATCGGGAAGCTGAAGAGACCAGAATGAAAGGAACACAGACAGGTATCGCAGAGGGTTGTGGGGCTGGGGTGGGGGGTTAATTAATGTGGAGCGAGGCTGTGGAGGGATTTAAAAACAAAGTTGAGGGGTGGGATTCTCCGTTGGCCAACTCCGAAATCAGGGCTGAAATTCGCCCCTACCCGGCGGGTCCCAGCGTAGGGGAGTGGTGCCAACCACTCTGGCGTCGGGCCTCCCCAAAGGTGGGGAATTCTCCGTGCCTTTAGGGGCCAAGCCCTCACATTGAGGGGCTAGGCCCGCGCCGGAGTGGTTGGCACCACACCGACTGCCAAAACCGGCAACAACGGCCTTTGACGCCCGCAGCCCGGCGCCGGGGCTGGTCGAAAGGCCTTCATCGGTTCGCGCATGCGCCGGTGCGTCAGCTGCCGCTGATGTCACCACCGGCGCATGCACGCTGGGGGATTCTCTTCCGCCTCAGCCATGGTGGAGGCCGTGGCGGCGGCGGAAGAGAAAGAGTGCCCCCACGGCACTGGCCCGCCCGCAGATCGGTGGGCTCCGATTGCAGGCCTGGCCACCGTGGGGGCACCACCCGGGGTCCGATCGCCCCGCGCCCCCCCCCCCCCCCAGGACCCCGGGGGTCCGCTCGCGCCGCCGATCCCGCCGGCACAGAGGCGGCTCAAACCACGGCGGCGGGAGAGGCCTCTCAGCGGTGGGACTTCGGCCCATCCAGGACGGAGAATAACGGCAGCACAGAAACCCGTAGCCTCCCGCCGGCCCCTCGCCATTCTCCGAGGCGGGCGGCGGGATTGGCGGCACGCCGACCTTTGCGGGTGGGAGAATTCTGGACATGGCTGGGGCGGGATTTTCGGCGGCCCCGGGCGATTCTCCAACCCTGCTGGGGGTCGGAGAATTTCGCCCCAGGAATTGGTTGGAGAATCGCTTCCGACGGCAAAATCGCGGCATGCGCCGATTTGACGGCAAATTGCGATTTTGCGTCACCTTGAGAACGGCGTCAATGTGTTTCACTCCGCACGTTTGCATATCATTAGCGGGCCTGTCCCGGTATTCCCCGGGGCCTCCGGCATTCTCCAGCTCCAATGGGCCGAGTTCAATTGTGCTTTTAAATATCGTGAAACCAGTGTGGCGGCTGCTGAGGGAGGGAGGGGGGGGGGGTAGGGAAAGTACAGCATGAACATAGTTTGCTGACAGTTGTGCCGCTGGCCAGGGGCTGGGGGCTTCTGCCAGGGTCGGGGGGGGGGGAGTGGCGGGGGGTGGGCTGAAGGTGGGCTGTGGGATCGGGGTGGACAGGCACGGAACACCATTGCCACAGCCGGCAAGGCAGCCATGCGGCTCTGCACACGGCTAACAGCCCACTGTGAGCCTGGTGCCATGGGTCGTATAGGTAACCCCCCCCCCCCCCCCCCCCGCCCCAAGGCCCCCTCTAGCTGCCCTCTGGCCCCAGCCGACCCAGCAGCTGTATGGGCGCACTCCAGCTCGATCAGTGCCATCTTGTTGGCTGGCATGAGTGTGTGTGGGGAGGGTGTGTGGGGAGTGTGTGTGGGGAGTGTGTGTGGGGAGTGTGTGTGGGGAGTGTGGGTGGGGAGTGTGGGTGGGGAGTGTGTGTGGGGAGTGTGTGTGGGGAGTGTGGGTGGGGAGTGTGGGTGGGTAGTGTGGGTGGGGAGTGTGTATGGGGAGTGTAGGTGGGGAGTGTGTGTGGGGAGTGTGGGTGGGGAGTGTGGGTGGGGAGTGTGGGTGGGGAGTTTGTATGGGGAGTGTAGGTGGGGAGTGTGTGTGGGGAGTGTGTGTGGGGAGTGTGTGTGTGGGGAGTGTGTGTGGGGAGTGTGTGTGGGGGGAGTGTGTGTGGGGAGTGTGTGTGGGGAGTGTGTGTGGGGAGTGTGTGTGGGGAGTGTGGGTGGGGAATGTGTGTGGGGAGTGTGTGTGTGGGGAGTGTGGGTGTGGGGAGTGTGTGTGGGGAGTGTGGGTGGGGAGTGTGGGTGGGGAGTGTGGGTGGGGAGTGTGTGTGGGGAGTGTGTGTGGGGAGTGTGGGTGGGGAATGTGTGTGGGGAGTGTGTGTGTGGGGAGTGTGGGTGTGGGGAGTGTGTGTGGGGAGTGTGGGTGGGGAGTGTGTGTGGGGAGTGTGTGTGGGGAGTGTGTGTGGGGAGTGTGGGTGTGGGGAGTGTGGGTGTGGGAGTGTGGGTGGGGAGTGTGGGTGGGGAGTGTGGGTGGGGAGTGTGTGTGGGGAGTGTGTGTGTGGGGAGTGTGTGTGGGGAGTGTGTGTGGGGAGTGTGTGTGGGGAGTGTGGGTGTGGAGTGTGTGTGGGGAGTGTGTGTGTGGGGAGTGTGGGTGTGGAGTGTGTGTGGGGAGTGTGTTTGGGGAGTGTGTGTGGGGAGTGTGTGTGTGGGGAGTGTGTGTGGGGAGTGTGTGTGGGGAGTGTGGGTGGGTAGTGTGGGTGGGGAGTAGTGTGTGTGGGGAGTGTGTGTGGGGAGTGCGTGTGGGGAGTGTGGGTGGGGAGTGTGGGTGGGGAATGTGGGTGGGGAGTGTGTGTGGGGAGTTTGTGTGGGGAGTGTGTGTGGGGAGTGTGTGTGAGGAGTGTGTGTGGGGAGTCTGTGTGTGGGGAGTGTGTGTGGGGAGTGTGTGTGGGGAGTGTGGGTGGGGAGTATGTGTGGGGAGTGTGGGTGGGGAATGTGTGTGGGGAGTGTGTGTGGGGAGTGTGTGTGGGGAGTGTGTGTGTGGGGAGTGTGGGTGTGGGGAGTGTGTGTGGGGAGTGTGGGTGGGGAGTGTGGGTGGGGAGTGTGGGTGGGGAGTGTGTGTGGGGAGTGTGGGTGTGGGGAGTGTGTGTGGGGAGTGTGGGTGGGGAGTGTGGGTGGGGAGTGTGTGTGGGGAGTGTGTGTGGAGAGTGTGTGTGTGGGGAGTGTGCGTGTGGGGAGTGTGTGTGGGGAGTGTGGGTGGGGAGTGTGGGTGGGGAGTGTGGGTGGGGAGTGTGTGTGGGGAGTGTGGGTGGGGAGTGTGGGTGGGGAGTGTGTGTGGGGAGTGTGTGTGTGGGGAGTGTGGGTGTGGAGTGTGTGTGGGGAGTGTGTGTGTGGGGAGTGTGGGTGTGGAGTGTGGGTGGGGAGTGTGTGTGGGGAGTGTGGGTGGGGAGTGTGTGTGTGGGGAGTGTGGGTGTGGAGTGTGTGTGGGGAGTGTGTGTGGGGAGTGTGTGTGGGGAGTGTGTGTGGGGAGTGTGTGTGGGGAGTGTGGGTGGGGAGGAGTGTGTGTGGGGAGTGTGTGTGGGGAGTGTGTGTGGGGAGTGTGGGTGGGGAGTGTGGGTGGGGAGTGTGTGTGGGGAGTGTGTGTGGGGAGTGTGTGTGAGGAGTGTGTGTGGGGAGTGTGTGTGTGGGGAGTGTGTGTGGGGAGTGTGTGTGGGGAGTGTGGGTGGGGAGTGTGTGTGGGGAGTGTGGGTGGGGAGTGTGGGTGGGAGAGTGGGTGGGGAGTGTGTGTGGGGAGTGTGTGTGTGGGGAGTGTGGGTGTGGGGTGTGTGTGGGGAGTGTGTGTGGGGAGTGTGGGTGGGGAGTGTGTGTGTGGGGAGTGTGGGTGTGGAGTGTGTGTGGGGAGTGTGTGTGGGGAGTGTGTTTGGGGAGTGTGTGGGGAGTGTGTGTGTGGGGAGTGTGTGTGGGGAGTGTGGGTGTGGAGTGTGTGTGGGGAGTGTGTGTGGGGAGTGTGTGTGGGGAGTGTGGGTGGGGAGTGTGTGTGGGGAGTGTGTGTGGGCAGTGTGGGTGGGGAGTGTGGGTGGGGAGTGTGTGTGGGGAGTGTGTGTGGGGAGTGTGGGTGGGGAGTGTGTGTGTGGGGAGTGTGGGTGTGGAGTGTGTGTGGGGAGTGTGTGTGGGGAGTGTGTTTGGGGAGTGTGTGGGGAGTGTGTGTGTGGGGAGTGTGTGTGGGGAGTGTGTGTGGGGAGTGTGGGTGGGTAGTGTGGGTGGGGAGGAGTGTGTGTGGGGAGTGTGTGTGGGGAGTGTGTGTGGGGAGTGTGGGTGGGTAGTGTGGGTGGGGAGTGTGTATGGGGAGTGTAGGTGGGGAGTGTGTGTGGGAGTGTGTGTGGGGAGTGTGGGTGGGGAGTGTGGGTGGGGAGTTTGTATGGGGAGTGTAGGTGGGGAGTGTGTGTGGGGAGTGTGTGTGGGGAGTGTGTGTGTGGGGAGTGTGTGTGGGGAGTGTGTGTGGGGAGTGTGGGTGGGGAGTGTGTGTGGGGAGTGTGTGTGGGGAGTGTGTGTGTGTGGGAGTGTGTGTGTGGGGAGTGTGTGTGGGGAGTGTGTGTGGGGGGAGTGTGTGTGGGGAGTGTGTGTGGGGAGTGTGTGTGGGGATTGTGTGTGGGGAGTGTGGGTGGGGAATGTGTGTGGGGGAGTGTGTGTGTGGGGAGTGTGGGGTGTGGGGGAGTGGTGTGTGGGGAGTGTGGGTGGGGGAGTGTGGGTGGGGAGTGTGGGTGGGGAGTGTGTGTGGGGAGTGTGGTGGGGAGTGTGGGTGGGGAATGTGTGTGGGGAGTGTTGTGTGGGGGAGTGTGGGTGTGGGGAGTGTGTGTGGGGAGTGTGGGTGGGGAGTGTGTGTGGGGAGTGTGTGTGGGGAGTGTTGTGTGGGGAGTGTGGGTGTGGGGAGTGTGGGTGTGGGAGTGTGGGTGGGGAGTGTGGGTGGGGAGTGTGGGTGGGGAGTGTTGTGTGGGGATTGTGTGTGTGGGAGTGTGTGTGGGGATGTGTGTGTGGGAGTGTGTGTGGGGAGTGTGGTGTGTGGAGTGTGTGGGGAGTGTGTGTGTGGGGAGTGTGGGTGTGGAGTGTGTGTGGGGAGTGTGTTTGGGGAGTGTGTGTGGGGAGTGTGTGTGTGGGGAGTGGTGTGTGGGGAGTGTGTGTGGGGAGTGTGGGTGGTAGTGTGGGTGGGGAGTAGTGTGGGTGGGGAGTGGTGTGGGGAGTGCGTGTGGGGAGTGTGGGTGGGGAGTGTGGGTGGGGAGTGTGGGTGGGGAGTGTGTGTGGGGAGTTTGTGTGGGGAGTGTGTGTGGGGAGTGTGTGTGAGGAGTGTGTGTGGGGAGTGTGTGTGGGGAGTGTGTGTGGGGAGTGTGTGGGGGAGTGTGGGTGGGGAGTATGTGTGGGGAGTGTGGGTGGGGAGATGTGTGTGGGGAGTGTGTGTGGGGAGTGTGGGTGGGGAGTGTGTGTGTGGGGAGTGTGGGTGTGGGGAGTGTGTGTGGGGAGTGTGGGTGGGGAGTGTGGGTGGGGAGTGGTGTGGGGATGTGTGGGGAGTGTGGGTGTGGGGAGTGTGGTGTGGGGATGTGGGTGGGGAGTGTGTGTGGGGAGTGTGAGTGGGGAGTGTGTGGAGAGTGTGTGTGTGGGGAGTGTGCGGTGGGGAGTGTGTGTGGGCGTGTGGGTGGGGCGTGTGGGTGGGGAGTGTGGGTGGGGAGTGTGTGTGGGGGAGTGTGGGTGGGAGTGTGGGTGGGGAGGGTGTGTGGGGAGTGTGTGTGTGGGGAGTGGGTGTGGAGTGTGTGTGGGGAGTGTGTGTGTGGGGAGTGTGGGTGTGGAGTGTGTGTGGGGAGTGGTGTGGGGAGTGGGGTGGGAGTGTGTGTGTGGGGAGTGTGGGTGTGGGTGTGTGTGGGGAGTGTGTGTGGGGAGTGTGTGTGTGGGAGTGTGTGTGGGGCGTGTGTGTGGGGAGTGGTGGGTGGGGAGGGGTTGTGTGGGGAGTGTGTGTGGGGAGTGTGTGTGGGGAGTGTGGGTGGGGAGTGTGGGTGGGGCGTGTGTGTGGGCTGTGTGTGGGGCGTGTGTGTGTGCGGCGTGTGTGTGGGTCGTGTGGTGTGGGAGCGTGTTGTGGTGGGGCGTGTGTGTGGGGCGATGTGGGATGGGGGTGTGTTGGGGCGCTTGTGCGGTGTGGGCGTGTGGGTGGGGCGGCGTGGGTGGGGCGTGTTTGTGGGCGTGTGTGTGTGGGGCGTTTGGGTGTGGAGGTGTGTGTGGGGCGTGTGTGTGGGGCGATGTGGGTGGGGCTTGTGTGTGTGGGGGTGTGGGTAAGGTGGCTGTGTGTGGGCAGTAGTGTAGTGGCGGCGTGTGTTTGGGGCGTGTGTGGGGCGTGTGTGTGTGTTGTTTGTGTTTGTGGCGTGTGGGTTGTGGCTGTGTGTTGGTGCTGTGTGTGGGGAGTGTGTGTGGTGCGTGTGGGTGGGGAGTGTTTGTGGGGATGTTGTGGGCCTGTGGTTGGGGCGTGTGGGGTGGGAGTGTGGTGTGTGGCGTTATGTGTGGGGCTTGTGGGTGGGGCGTGTGTGTGTGGGGAGTGTGGGTGTGGAGTGTGTGTGGGGAGTGTGTGTGGGGAGTGTGTTTGGGGGAGTGTGTGGGGAGTGTGTGTGTGGGGAGTGTGTGTGGGGAGTGTGTGTGGGGAGTGTGGGTGGGTAGTGTGGGTGGGGAGGAGTGTGTGTGGGGAGTGTGTGTGGGGAGTGTGTGTGGGAGTGTGGGTGGGGAGTGTGGGTGGGGAGTGTGTGTGGGGAGTGTGTGTGGGGAGTGTGTGTGAGGAGTGTGTGTGGGGAGTGTGTGTGTGGGGAGTGTGTGTGGGGGAGTGTGTGTGGGGAGTGTGTGTGGGGAGTGTTGGTGGGGAGTGTGTGTGGGGAGTGTGGGTGGGGAGTGTGGGTGGGGAGTGTGTGTGGGGAGTGTGTGTGTGGGGAGTGTGGGTGTGGGGTGTGTGTGGGGAGTGTGTGTGGGGAGTGTGGGTGGGGAGTGTGTGTGTGGGGAGTGTGGGTGTGGAGTGTGTGTGGGGAGTGTGTGTGGGGAGTGTGTTTGGGGAGTGTGTGTGGGGAGTTTGTGTGTGGGGAGTTTGTGTGGGGAGTGTGGGTGTGGAGTGTGTGTGGGGAGTGTGTGTGGGGAGTGTGGGTGGGGAGTGTGGGTGTGGTGTGTGTGGGGAGTGTGTGTGGGGAGTGTGGGTGGGGAGTGTGGGTGGGAGTGTGTGTGGGGAGTGTGTGTGGGGAGTGTGGGTGGGGAGTGTGTGTGGGGAGTGTGTGTGGGGAGTGTGTGTGGGGAGTGTGTGTGGGGAGTGTGTGTGGGGAGTGTGTGTGGGGAGTGTGTGTGGGGTGTGTGTGTGGGAGTGTGTGTGGGGAGTGTGGGTGGGGAGTGTGTGTGGGGAGTGTGTGTGGGGAGTGTGTGTGGGGAGTGTGTTTGGGGAGTGTGTGTGGGGAGTGTGTGTGGGGCGTGTGTGTGGGGAGTGTGTGTGGGGAGTGTGTGTGGGGAGTGTGGGTGGGGAGTGTGGGGGGGAGTGTGGGTGGGGAGTGTGGGTGGGGAGTGTGTGTGGGGAGTGTGGGTGGGGAGTGTGTGTGGAGAGTGTGTGTGTGGGGAGTGTGTGTGGGGAGTGTGTGTGTGGGGATTATGGGTGGGGAGTGTGTGTGTGGGGAGTGTGTGTGTGGGGAGTGTGTGTGGGGAGTGTGTGTGTGGGAGTGTGTGTGGGGAGTGTGTGTGGGGAGTGTGGGTGGGGAGTGTGTGTGGGGAGTGTGTGTGTGGAGTGTGGGTGGGGAGTGTGTGTGGGGAGTGTGTGTGTGGGGAGTGTGTGTGGGGAGTGTGTGTGTGGGGAGTGTGGGTGGGGAGTGTGTGTGTGGGGAGTGTGTGTGGGGAGTGTGTGTGTGGGGAGTGTGTGTGGGGAGTGTGTGTGTGGGGAGTGTGTGTGGGGAGTGTGTGTGGGGAGTGTGTGTGGGGAGTGTGGGTGGGGAGTGTGGGTGGGGAGTGTGTGTGTGGGGAGTGTGTGTGTGGGGAGTGTGTGTGTGGGGAGTGTGTGTGGGGAGTGTGTGTGGGGAGTGTGGGTGGGGAGTGTGTGTGGGGTGTGTGTGTGTGGGGAGTGTGTGTGTGGGGAGTGTGTGTGGGGAGTGTGTGTGTGGGGAGTGTGGGTGGGGAGTGTGTGTGTGGGGAGTGTGTGTGTGGGGAGTGTGTGTGGGGAGTGTGTGTGTGGGGAGTGTGGGTGGGGAGTGTGTGTGTGGGGAGTGTGTGTGTGGGGAGTGTGTGTGTGGGGAGTGTGTGTGTGGGGAGTGTGTGTGGGGAGTGTGTGTGGGGAGTGTGTGTGGGGAGTGTGGGTGGGGAGTGTGTGTGGGGAGTGTGTGTGGGGAGTGTGTGTGGGGAGTGTGTGTGGAGAGTGTGTTTGGGGAGTGTGTGTGGGGAGTGTGTGTGGGGAGTGTGTGTGGGGAGTGTGTGTGGGGAGTGTGTGTGGGGAGTGTGTGTGGGGAGTGTGGGTGGGGAGTGTGTGTGGGGAGTGTGTGTGGGGAGTGTGTGTGGGGAGTGTGTTTGGGGAGTGTGTGTGTGGGGAGTGTGTGTGGGGAGTGTGTGTGGGGAGTGTGTGTGGGGAGTGTGGGTGGGGAGTGTGGGTGGGGTGTGTGTGTGGGGAGTGTGTGTGGGGAGTGTGTGTGGGGAGTGTGTGTGGGGAGTGTGTGTGGGGAGTGTGTGTGGGGAGTGTGTGTGGGGAGTGTGGGTGGGGAGTGTGTGTGGGGAGTGTGGGTGGGGAGTGTGTGTGGGGTGTGTGTGTGGGGAGTGTGTGTGGGGAGTGTGTGTGGGGAGTGTGTGTGGGGAGTGTGTGTGGGGAGTGTGTGTGGGGAGTGTGTGTGGGGTAATGTGTATGTGAAGCTGCAGCTTGTCAGGCTCCCGAGTGTCGATCACGGAGCTGGTGAATCCGGCACCGTTTCCCATTGGGATCGATGGTGTTCCACGCGGCACCGGTGCCGCCCCTCAATCGATCCAGGTGCGGCTCCGGGTTTTCTGTCTTAAAAGTCCACGGATTCTCTGTTGGCATAAACACTTTGGGCAGGATTCACGTTTTTTGTGGCTAAATGTGGAGGATCTGTGCCATTTTACGTCAAAAAACTTGACGGGGCCCCCTCCCCGATGCTGCGACCGGTGAGTAAAACCCCCGGCTCTCACCATATAAACGCCTGGAGAATGGTCAGGTCCGTGGCTGCGCATGCGCACGGCGACGACCTGCTGATAGTGTCCCCCAGGCCACCCCACACCCCCCCCCAGCCCTCGCGGAAGCCCCCCCCCCCCGGCCAGCAGCACGGCTCCCAACCGGCTGTGGCGGTACTGAGCACAGTCCGCAGCCGCTACACCGGGTTCCCGACCACTGAAACCACTCGTCAACCGCGCGGTTGGGAAATCGGCCCATCGGGAGCGGAGCATCGGGGCGGGTATCGGGGGCGGGACATCGGGGACGGAGCATCGGGGGCGGGGTATCGGGGGCGGGGCATCGGGGGCGGAGCATCGGGGGCGGAGCATCGGGGCGGAGCATCGGGAGCGGAGCATCGCGGGCGGGGCATCGGGAGCGGGGCATCGGGAGTGGAGCATCGGGGGCGGGGGCATCGGGGGCGGAGCATCGGGGGCGGGGTATCGGGGGCGGGACATCGGGGACGGAGCATCGGGGGCGGGGCATCGGGGGCGGGGGCATCAGGGGCAGAGCATCGGGGGCGGAGCATCGGGAGCAGAGCATCGGGGGCGGAGCATCGGGGGCGGAGCATCGGTAGCGGAGCATCGGGAGCGGAGCATCGGGGGCGGAGCATCGGGGGCGGGGCATCGGGAATGGAGCATCAGTGGCGGAGCATCGGGGGCGGGGCATCAGGGGCGGAGCATCGGGGGCTGGGCATCGGGGCGGAGAATCGGGGGCGGGGCATCGGGAGCGGAGCATCGGGAGCGGAGCATCGGGAGCGGAGCATCGGGAGCGGGGCATCGGGGGCGGGGCATCGGGGGCGGGGCATCGGGGGCGGAGCATCGGGGGCGGAGCATCAGGGGCGGGGCATCGGGAGCGGAGCATCGGGGCGGAGCATCGGGAGCGGAGCATCGGGGCGGAGCATCGGGAGCGGAGCATCGGGGGCGGAGCATCGGGGGCGGAGCATCGGGGGCGGGGCATCGGGGGCGGAGCATCGGGGGCGGAGCATCGGGGGCGGGGTATCGGCTGCGGAGCATCGGGGGCGGGGCATCGGGGGCGGAGCATCGGGGGCGGGGCATCGGGGGCGGAGCATCGGGGGCGGAGCATCGGGGGCGGGGTATCGGGGGCGGAGCATCGGGGGCGGGGCATCGGGGGCGGGGTATCGGGGGCGGAGCATCGGGGGCGGGGTATCGGGGGCGGGACATCGGGGACGGAGCATCGGGAGCGGAGCATCAGGGGCGCGGCATCGGGAGCGGAGCATCGGGAGCGGAGCATCGGGGGCGGAGCATCGGGGCAGGGTATTGGGGCGGGGCATCGGGGGCGGAGCATCGGGGCGGGGTATCGGGGGCGGGACATCGGGGACGGAGCATCGGGGGCGGAGCTTCGGGGCGGGGTATCGGGGGCGGGACATCGGGGACGGAGCATCGGGGGCGGGGCATTGGGGGCGGGGCATCGGGGACGGAGCATCTGGGCCGGAGCATCGGGGGCGGGGCATCGGGAGCGGAGCATCGGGAGCGGGGCATCGGGGGCGGAGCATCAGGGGCGGGGTATCGGGGGCGGGACATCGGGGACGGAGCATCGGGGGCGGGGCATTGGGGGCGGGGCATCGGGTGCGGAGCATCGGGGGCGGGGTATCGGGGGCGGGACATCGGGGACGGAGCATCGGGGGCGGGGCATCGGGGGCGGGGGCATCAGGGGCGGAGCATCGGGGGCGGAGCATCGGGAGCGGAGCATCGGGGGCGGAGCATCGGGAGCGGAGCATCGGGGGCGGAGCATCGGGGCGGGGCATCGGGAATGGAGCATCAGGGGCGGAGCATCGGGGGCGGGGCATCAGGGGCGGAGCATCGGGGGCAGAGCATCAGGGGCGGGGCATCAGGGGCGGAGCATCGGGGGCGGGGCATCGGGGACGGAGCATCGGGGGCGGGGCATCAGGGGCGGAGCAACGGGGCGGGGCATCGGGGGCGGAGCATCGGGGGCGGGGCATCGGGAGCGGGGCATCGGGAGCGGGGCATCGGGAGCGGGGCATCGGGAGCGGAGCATCGGGGGCGGGGCATCAGGGGCGGGGCATCGGGGCGGGGCATCGGGGGCGGAGCATCGGGGGCGGGGCATCGGGAGCGGGGCATCGGGAGCGGGGCATCGGGAGTGGGGCATCGGGAGCGGGGCATCGGGAGCGGAGCATCGGGGGCGGGGCATCGGCAGCGGGGCATCGGGGGCGGGGCATCGGGGACGGAGCATCGGGGCGGGGCATCGGGGGCGGAGCATCGGGGGCGGAGCATCGGGAGCGGAGCATCGGGGGCGGGCCATCGGGGGCGGAGCATCGGGGGCGGGGCATCAGGGGCGGAGCATCAGGGGCGGGGCATCGGGGCGGAGCATCGGGGGCGGAGCATCGGGGGCGGAGCATCGGGGGCGGGGCATCGGGGGCGGGGCATCGGGAGCGGAGCATCGGGGGCGGAGCATCAGGGGCGGAGCATCGGGGCGGGGCATCGGGAGCGGAGCATCGGGGGCGGAGCATCGGGGGCGGAGCATCGGGGGCGGAGCATCGGGTGAGGGCCTTCAGGTGATGTGCTAACGCTGTCCCAATGGTGTGTGACGTGCGAGGCGGTGACGCCATTCTGGAAGGAGCAGAGCAAACAAAACCGGATTCAAACACGCAAAAGGATTCTCTGCTCGATTGCCAATTTCGAAATTAGCTGCGGAGAACGGACAATCCCGCCCTTAGTCTCAGAGACGGAGAATCCGGCCCGAGAACTTTAAAATATGGCTGTTGCTTAACTTGTGATTTCTTTCCAATTAATGGCCTCGGACTCGAGCCCTCTGAGTCTCTGCTGTCGATGAGATCCCTCCTGAGGGTTTCCTTAAAATCCAGGTAAACAAAAAAATTAAAGACCTTTCTTTAGATTCCACAGCTACCCAGAATATACGGTCACCTCCATCTCCCGTGCACTCTCCCCCCTCAGCGCCTCTCCCCCCTGTTGTGTTCTGCTGCTTCGGATAACACTGGCTGCTACTTGATGCAGTCTTAACAAAAGGACGCTCCAGACTCTGAAATGAGTTGACCGTGTTTATTGAACTATTAACACGGTTCCCAAATGAGTTAGACTCTCTGCTAATCTAACTGTAGTAACTCAGTCTAACTGTGCCAGCTTGCTCTTAGCCACGTGCTGGGGTGTGATGCTGCTGATCAACCCTGTCTAACTCTCTAGATGTCTGCCTGTGGAAAGAGGCAGGATGTGAGTGCCTCATCCCTTTTATAGTGTTTATATCGTGCCCCCTTGTGGTGATGCCACCTCTGAGTGTCCTGACTGCCCATTGGGTTGTGTCCTATTCTGAGTGTTCATTGGTTGCATGTTTGCAAATCAGGACACCCCCCCCCCCCCCACCCATTCTCCCCCCCTCCCCCACCGCCTCTCCATCCCACCCTCCCCATTCCACTAACTTTCCGTTCCGACTCAAACCCTCTTCTCGCCACCTAAATATTTGGATCTTAGACTTCCGGTTGCGGCTATGACTAGCTAAGCCGCACATTTGGAAGCTCCTGCAACAAAGGTGTTTTTGGGCCAATTGGAGGGCCCCAACGGCGCTGAAAAAACGAATCCCGGTGGGGGAAGGTCCCCTGAGGAGAACTAGACCGATTTTATGGTCGGTACCCGGAGTGGAGCGGCAAGAAAAACGGCAGCAGCTCCCCAAAAAAAGCGGGGGAAGAAAATCAAAATGGCGGCCGGCGGTGCACCGGAGGAGTGGAAGAAATGGGCGGAGGAGCAGCAGGCCGCTCTCCTCCGTTTTTTCACGGAGATGAAAGTGGAACTCTTAGAGTCCATGAACGCGACGGCCACCAGGTTGGTGGGAGCCCAGGCGATCCAAGAGGCGTCGATTAAAGATCTGCAGCAGGAGATGGCCGCGAGGGAGGAGGAGGCCACAGTCATCGGGGCAAAGGTGGAGGCGCACGAGGCACTCCACATGAAGTGGCAGAGCCGCTTCGAGGAGCTGGACACTCGGATGAGGAGGAAAAATTTGAGGATCCTGGGCCTGGAAGAAGGCCTGGAGGGGTCGGATCTCCCGGGATATGTGGCGGAGATGTTGAGCTCCCTGATGGGGGAAGGGGCCGGTCCGGCGCCCCTGGAATTGGAAGAGGCATACCGGGTCATGGCCAGGAGGCCTAGGGCAAACGAGCCCCCGAGGGTGGTGCTGGTGCGGTTCCAGCGGCTAAGTGATCGAGAGAAAGTCCTGAGGTGGGCTAAAAGGGAGAAAAGCAGCAAGTGGCAGAACTCGACGGTAAGGGTGTACCAGGACTGGAGTGCGGAGGTGGCAAAGCGGCGGGCCCGGTACAACCGGACAAAGGCGGTGCTACACGCGAAAAAGATCAAATTTGGAATGTTGCAACCGGCGCGCTTGTGGGTCACCTACAAGGACCAACATCATTATTTCGAGTCCCCAGAGGAGGCCTGGACCTTTGTACAAGAGGAAAAGTTGGACACGAACTAAAACCTGGGAGCACCGGCGGTCGTAGCCGCCGGGGGACTCTTGATTGTGCAAGTGGCCCTTTTCTTTTTCAGGCCAGGTCGGAACTGGGTAACAGTTTCGTGGAGTGTTTGGGGTGTTTTTTCTCGAACGGTTGACTTTTCTGAATATTTTGAAGGTTTCGAGTTGTTGGGTGTTTCTGTATATTTGTACTGTTGAAATCTCTATTGTGGGTCGTTGGCTTCTTATGGGGTGTTTTTTCCCGTTTCCAATTTCCCCTAGTTATTTACCTCTCTTACCCTTTTTCTTTGGGTGCTTGGGGGGGTTTTTTGGTTCTTTTTTTTCTTTTCGGGTTATGGTTATCTGCGGTTATGTATACTGTTTGATGGAGGGTGATGGTTGGGCACGCGGTTAGTTGATAGTTAGTTAATTATTTGGTTATTTAAGTATGTAGTTAAGTATTTATGTATTTAGTTGCCATTGGGTATTTGTATTTATATCGTTAAGTTGGGGAGACGGGACGGGGGGGAGCGGGTTGATTATGCGGGTCTTTCTCGGGGGTTTTAAGGGGATCTTTCACGGGCGCAGATGGGGTGAACCGGGAGGAGTCGGAATGTGGCAGGAGCAGCCGGGTCAGCGGAGACCAGCTGACTCTCGGGAGTACGATGTGGGGTACATCGCGGCTAGGAGGGGTCCTAGCCAGGGGGGGGGGGGGGGGGGAAGGGGGGGGGGGACTGGGGGGGGGACACCGGGTTGCTGCTAGAAAGACCAGGGACGAGAAGGGGAGAGCCGGGGGGGGGGGTGGGGGGGGGGGCCATCGCTATGGGAAGCGGGTCAGAAAAGAAGGGATGACCCGGGGCGAGCAAGGGACAAGACATGGCTAATCGACAGGGAGTAGGGACGGGTCGCTCTGCGACCCGATTGATCACGTGGAACGTAAGGGGGCTGAATGGGCCGGTCAAAAGATCAAGGGTCTTCTCACACCTGAAGGGACTGAAGGCTGATGTAGCAATGCTGCAGGAGACTCATTTGAGGGTAGCAGATCAGGTCCGCCTGAGAAGGGGGTGGGTGGGACAGGTGTTCCACTCAGGCTTGGATATCAAGAACCGGGGGGTGGCGATTTTGGTGGGAAAGAGAGTGTCGTTTGTGGCGGCAGAGGTGGTGGCAGACAAGGAGGGTAGGTACGTGATGGTGAGGGGTAGGCTGCAGGGAGAGAGTGTGGTACTGGTAAATGTGTATGCCCCGAACTGGGACGACGCGGGTTTTATGAGGCGCCTGCTGGGCCTCATCCCGGGACTGGAGGCAGGGGGCCTGATCATGGGAGGGGACTTTAATACGGTGTTAGACCCCGGGCTGGATAGATCGAGTTCCAGGACGAATAGGAGGCCGGCAGCGGCAGAGGTGTTAAGGGGGTTCATGGAGCAGATGGGAGGGGTAGACCCATGGAGATTTGGTAGGCCTAGGGCGAGGGAGTATTCTTTTTTCTCCCACGTCCACAGAGTGTACTCTAGGATCGATTTTTTCGTATTGAACAGGGGGCTGATACCGAGAGTGCAGGACACGGAGTACTCGGCCATTGCGATATCGGACCATGCACCACATTGGGTGGACGTGGACATGGGGGAGGCGCGGGACCAACGCCCGTTGTGGCGCCTGGATGTAGGGCTGTTGGCGGACGAAGAGGTGTGCAGAAGGGTGAGAACGGGCATTGAGAACTATCTGGGTACGAATGACACAGGTGAGGTGCAGGTGGGGACGGTCTGGGAGGCCTTGAAAGCAGTGATTAGAGGAGAGCTGATCTCCATAAGGGCACACAGAGAGAGGAAGGAGAGGCAGGAAAGGGAGAGGCTGGTGGGGGAGCTCCTAGAAGTAGATAGGAAATATGCGGCGGCGCCAGAGGAGGGGCTATTAAGGGAGCGGCGTAGCTTGCAGGCCAGGTTCGACCTACTGACCACTAGGAAGGCGGAAATGCAGTGGAGAAGGGCGCAGGGTGCGGCGTATGAGTACGGGGAAAAGGCGAGCAGGATGCTGGCACACCAGCTTCGTAAGCGAGATGCAGCCAGAGAGATTGGGGGAGTGAGAGAGAGGGGTGGGGATGTAGTGCAGAAGGGGCAAGAGGTGAATAGGGTCTTTAGGGGCTTCTATAGGGAATTGTATAGGTCTGAACCGCCGAAGAGGAGAGGGGGAATGAAGAACTTTCTCGACAAATTGGGGTTCCCAAAGGTACAGGAGGAGCTGGTGGAAGGGTTGGGGGCGCCGATAGAGCTGCAGGAGCTAATTAAAGGGATAGGCCAGATGCAGGCGGGGAAGGCGCCGGGGCCGGATGGGTTCCCGGTGGAGTTTTACAGGAAATTTGTGGACTTGGTGGGTCCAGTGCTGGTGCGAGCCTTCAATGAGGCGCGCGAGGGGGGGGCTCTGCCTCCAACAATGTCGCAGGCCCTGATCTCCTTGATTTTGAAGCGGGACAAGGACCCGGTCCAGTGCGGGTCCTACAGGCCTATCTCCCTCTTAAATGTAGATGCCAAGCTGTTAGCAAAGGTCCTGGCAACCAGGATAGAGGACTGTGTGCCAGGGGTAGTCCATGAAGACCAGACGGGGTTCGTGAAGGGACGCCAACTTAACACAAATGTTCGGAGATTGTTAAATGTGATTATGATGCCAGCAGTGGAAGGGGAGGCGGAGATAGTGGTAGCGCTGGACGCGGAGAAGGCATTTGACAGGGTGGAGTGGGAATACTTGTGGGAGACGTTGGAAAGGTTTGGGTTTGGGGAGGGATTTATCAAGTGGGTAAAACTGCTCTATTCAGCTCCGATGGCAAGTGTGGTAACAAACGGGAGGAGGTCAGAATATTTTGGGCTGCATCGAGGTACTAGGCAGGGATGTCCCCTATCTCCCTTACTCTTTGCATTAGCGATTGAGCCGTTGGCGATGGCACTGAGGGGTTCAGGGGGGTGGAGAGGACTGACAAGGGGAGGGGAGGAACATCGGGTCTCGCTCTATGCGGATGATTTGTTGTTGTATGTGGCAGACCCGGAGGGGGGAATGCCGGAGGTAATGGGGATACTAGCGGAGTTCGGGGACTTTTCGGGATATAAATTAAATCTGGGGAAAAGTGAGGTCTTTGTAATACACCCGGGAGACCAAGGGGAGGGAATTGGGAGGCTCCCCTTCAAAAGAGCAGTTAAAAGTTTCAGGTATTTGGGGGTGCAGGTGGCAAAGAACTGGGGGACCCTACACAAGTTGAACTTTTCCAGACTGGTGGAGCAGATGGAGGAGGAGTTTAAGAGGTGGGACATGGTGCCGCTGTCGCTAGCAGGGAGGGTGCAGTCAGTTAAAATGACGGTCCTCCCGAGGTTCTTGTTTTTGTTCCAGTGTCTGCCCATCTTCCTCCCCAGGGCCTTTTTCAAGAAGGTAACGAGTAGTATCATGGGGTATGTGTGGGCACATGGCACCCCGAGAGTTAGAAGGGTCTTTTTGGAGCGGAGTAGGGATAGTGGAGGGCTGGCGTTACCCAACCTTTCCGGATATTACTGGGCGGCAAATGCATCGATGGTACGAAAGTGGATGATGGAAGGGGAGGGGGCAGCCTGGAAGCGCATGGAGAGGGCGTCCTGCGGCAACATAAGCTTAGGGGCACTGGTAACGGCACCATGGCCGCTCCCTCCCACGAGGTATACCACGAGCCCGGTGGTGGCGGCCACCCTCAAGATCTGGGGGCAGTGGAGGCGACACAGGGGGGAAGTGGGAGGTCTGATAGGGGCACCACTAAGAGGGAACCACAGATTTGCGCCGGGGAACACAGGAGGGGGATTCCAGAGCTGGCAGAGGGCGGGTATTAGACAACTGAGGGACTTGTTTATAGAGGGGAGGTTTGCGAGCCTGGAGAGCTGGAGGAGAAATTTGGGCTCCCCCCGGGGAACACGTTCAGGTACCTCCAAGTGAAGGCATTTGCCAGACGACAGGTAGCGGGGTTCCCCGCGCTCCCCGACAGGGGGGTGAGTGATAGGGTGCTATCAGGGGTCTGGGTCGGGGAGGGGAAGATCTCGGACATCTATAAGATTATGCAGGAGGTGGAGGAGGTACCAGTAGAGGAGCTGAAAGATAAGTGGGAGTTAGAGCTGGGGGAACAGATAGAGGACGGGACATGGGCAGACGCCCTGGAGAGGGTCAACTCGTCGTCGTCATGTGCGAGACTAAGTCTCATTCAATTTAAGGTACTGCATAGAGCCCACATGACGGGGACAAGGATGAGTCGGTTTTTCGGGGGTGAAGACAGGTGTATTAGATGTTCGGGAAGCCCTGCGAATCATGCACATATGTTTTGGGCATGTCCGGCACTGGAGGAGTTCTGGAAGGGGGTGGCAGGGACGGTGTCGAGAGTGGTGGGGTCCAGGGTCAAGCCAGGATGGGGACTTGCGATCTTCGGGGTTGGGGTGGAACCGGGGGTACAGGAGGCGAGGGAGGCTGGAATATTAGCCTTTGCGTCCTTGGTGGCTCGGAGGAGGATCCTGATTCAGTGGAGGGACGAAAGGCCTCCGAGTGTTAACACCTGGTTAAACGACATGGCAAACTTCATCCAATTGGAAAGGATCAAATTCGCCCTGAGAGGGTCGGTGCAGGGGTTTTCCAGGCGATGGCAACCCTTCCTAGACCTCTTGGATCAGAGATAGAAACTGAGGCCATGACAGCAGCAACCCGGGAGGGGAGGGGAGGGCGGGAGGGGGGGGAGGGGGGGGGGGAGGGGGGGAAAACGACGAAGGAAGTACGGTAGCGGCGGTGGCACGGGCAAGGCCTGCCCGAGGACGCTGCTAGAAATGATAAGTTGGTCTGACTGTCGGTTCGCCGGCGGGGGGGGGGGGGATGCGCGGGTAGGGGGGGGGGGGGATTCTTTTTCTTTTTCTTGTTAAGTAGGGGGGTTTGACTTTGTTTTGTTATAATTTAAATGTAAATGTAGGGGGGGTTAAAATGTTTGTATTTTGAAAAATTCAATAAAAATTATTTAAAAAAAAAAAAAAAAAATATTTGGATCTTAGCTGCGGGCAGATCAGTCAGTCGCCTCCCAGCCAGCCATCGCCGCCCCCACATTCCAACGGCTGGGATTGTTTGGTGTTTTTAAACATAGCACACTGCCTGGGAATGATGTCAGCAAGGTGGAATGTCACCCTGCCTGACTAGCTCTCTGGGAGGAGCGGCAATGAAACGGAGCCGTGCTCAGAAGGCCAGCACTGCCAGCTGCACATTGCTTCCCACACACAGATCTGCAGCCCCCCCCCCCCCCCCCCCCCCCCGCTTCCCCTTTATTCACAAGGCTTTGCGTATCCCCACATGGGGTTTGCCTGTAACTATCGGCTGATGGCTCTCTGTTGAACACTGCCATCCCGGGACTTGAGCACTATAATCCAGGCGGCACTGTTGGGATCGCTGCCTGGCGGGTATTGAATCAGAGGGTGCGTCTCCCCTCGCAGGTGAACACGATATTTTGAAGGAGCATGGGGGCGTTTCCCCTTGGTGTCTCGGTCAATATTTATTCTTTAATCAGCATTGCTAAAGCAGATTATTTCAACATTATCACATTACAACTGGTAAAACCTGGTCTGCCTGCGTGTTATAACATGCATGTCTATGTGTATGTCTGTGCATGTTTGTACGTAATATGTACCTATGTGTGTGCCTATGTGATTTGCATTTCTGTGCACACATGCCTGTGTACCTCTATGCATACAACTGTGTATATCTGTGTGCAGATGCATGTGTATCTGTGTGTATTTAAGTGCATGTTTATACAGGTTTAGGTTCAGCTGTGATGCTTCCTGCGGTTAAATAGCCATCAACATACAGACCTGGCAGAGTTTGCAAGGGTGTGGAGATGCCGGCGTTGGACTGGGGTGAGCACAGTAAGAAGTCTTACAACCGCAGGTTAAAGCCCAACAGGTTTGTTTCAAACACGAGCTTTCGGAGTGCAGCTCCTTCCTCAGGTGAATGGAGAGGTATGTTCCAGAAACATTTATATAGTCAAAGTCAGAGATGCTGGACGTTCTCCAAGGCGGCCTTCAGGACGCGCGACAACGCAGAATCGCCGAGCAGAAACTTATAGCCAAGTTCCGCACACATGAGTACGGCCTCAACCAGGACCTGGGATTCATGTCGCATTACATTCATCCCCCTCCATCTGGCCTGGCTTGCAAAATCCTACCTACCGTCCTGGCTTGAGACAATTCACACCTCTTTAACCTGGGATCACTCCCTATCTCTGGATCTGTAATGATTTGATTACCCGCTTGTAAATTATCAGAATGTTTCACCAGCATGGAGTACTGGGTGAGCAGAAATGTCCTACAGTTAAACATTGAGAAGACTGAAGCCGTTGTCTCCAGTCCCCATTCCAATCCCGGTTCTCTAGCTACTGACCCCACCCCTATTCCTGGCAACTGTCCCAGATTTGGAAACACCGACCTTGGTGACATATAGACACAAGGATGCACCACATATTCGTCATGAGACCATCTATTTCCGTAACATTTCACCTCAGCTCATCCACCGCTGAAACCCTCATCCATCCCTTTGTTACCTGTTGCCACGGGGCCCTCTGATTCAACATCTGCAAAAGGTGGGGGACCTGGAGACACCGAGTCCCCAATTACCTCAATAAACCTGTCCACCCCTCGATCTCCCTCTCCCCTCGATCACACTCCCCCCTCGATCTCTCTCTCCCCTCGATCTCTCTCTCCCATCGTTCTCACTCTCCCCTCGATCTCACTCTGTCCTCGATCTCACACTCCCCTCGATCTCACTCTCCCCTCGATGTCCCTCTCCCCTCGATCTCACTCCCCCCTCGATCTCTCTCTCCCCTCGTTCTCACCCTCCTCTCGATCTCACTCTGTCCTCGATCTCACTCTCCCCTCGATCTTACTCTCCCCTCGATCTCATCCTCCTCTCGATCTCACCCTCCTCTGAATCTCACTCTCCCCTCGATCTCACTCCCCCCACGATCTCACTCTCCTCTCGATCTCACTCTCCCCTCGATCTCACCCTCCTCTGAATCTCACTCTCCCCTCGATCTCACCCTCCTCTCGATCTCACTCTCCTCTCGATCTCACTCTCCCCTCGATCTCACTCCCCCCACGATCTCACTCCCCCCTCGATCTCACTCTCCCCTCGATCTCACTCCCCCCTCCATCTCCCTCTCCCCTCGATCTCAGTCCCCCCTCGACCTCACTCCCCCTCAATCTCACTCTCCCCTCAATCTCAGCACCCCCTCGATCTCACTCCCCCCTCAATCTCACTCCCCCCTCAATCTCACTCTCCCCTCAATCTCACTCTCCCCTCGATCTCACTCTCCCCTCGATCTCCCTCTCCCCTCGATCTCACTCCCCCACGATCTCACTCCCCCTCGATCTCACTCTCCCCTCGATCTCACTCTCTCCTCGGTCACACTCCCCCATCGGTCTCACTCTCCTCTCGATCTCACTCTCCCCTCGATCACACTCTCCCCTCGATCTCACTCGCCCCTCGATCTCACTCTCCCCTCGATCTCACTCTCCCCTCGATCTCACTCTCCTCTCGATCTCACTCTCCCCTCGATCTCACTCTCCTCTCGATCTCACTCTCCCCTCGATCTCACTCTCCTCTCGATCTCACTCTCCCCTCGATCTCACGCTCCCTCCGATCTCCCTCCCCCTCGATCTCACTCTCCCCTTGACCTCACTCCCCCCTCGATCTCACTCTCCTCTCGATCTCACTCTCCCCTCGATCTCACTCTCCCCTCGATCTCCCCTCCTCTCGATCTCACCCTCCCCTCGATCTCACTCTCCCCTCGATCTCACCCTCCCCTCGATCAAACTCTCCTGTCAATCTCACTCTCCCCTCGATCTCACGCTCCCTTCGATCTCCCTCCCACTCAATCTCACTCTGCCCTCGACCTCACTCTCCCCTCGATCTCACTCTCCTCTCGAGCTCACGCTCCCCTCGATCTCACTCTCCCCTCGATCTCACCCTCCTCTCGATCTCACCCTCCCCTCGATCACACTATCCCCTCAATCTCACTCTCCCCTCAATCTCACTCTCCTCTCGATCTCACGCTCCCCTCGATCACACTCTCCCCTCGATCTCACTCTCCTCTCGATCTCACCCTCCCCTCGATCTCATTCTCCCCTCGATCTCACTCTCCCCTCGATCTCACTCTCCCCTCGATCTCACTCTCCCCTCGGTCTCACTCCCCCCTCGATCTCACTCTCCCCTCGATCTCACTCTCCCCTCGATCTCACTCTCCCCTCGATCTCACTCTCCCATCGATCTCACTCTCCTCTCGATCTCACTCTCCCCTCGATCTCACTCTCCCCTCGATCTCACTCTCCCCTCGATCTCACCCTCCCCTCGATCTCACTCTCCTCTCGATCTCACTCTACCCTCGATCTCACTCTCCCCTCGATCTCACTCTCCTCTCGATCTCACCCTCCCCTCGATCTCATTCTACCCTCGATCTCACTCTCCCCTCGATCTCACTCTCCCCTCGATCTCACCCTCCCCTCCATCTCACTCTCCCCTCGACCTCACTCTCCCCTCGATCTAACTCTCCTCAATCTCATTCTCCTCTCTATCTCACTCTCCCCTCCATCTCACTCTCCTCTCGATCCCACCCTCCCCTCGATCTCCCTTCCCCTCGATCTCACTCTCCCCTCGACCTCACTCCCCTCGATCTCACTCTCCCCTCGATCTCACCCTCCCCTCGATCTCATTCTCCCCTCGATCTCACTCTCCCCTCAATCTCACTCACCCCTCGAGCTTACTCTCCTCTCAATATCACCCTCCCCTAGATCTCTTTCGCCCCTCGATCTCACTCTCCCCTCGATCTCACTTCCCCTCAATCTCACTCTCCCCTCGATCTCACTCTCCTCTAGAGCTCAATCTCCCCTCGATTTCACTCTCCCCTCGATCTCACCCTCCCCTGCATCTCACTCTCCCCTCGATCTCACTCTCCCCTCGATCTCACTCTCCCCTCGATCTAACTCTCCTCGATCTCACTCTTCTCTCGATCTCACTCTCTCCTCGATCTCACTCTCCCCTCGATCTCACTCTGTCCTCGATCTCACTCTCCCCTCGATCTCACTCTCCCCTCGATCTCACTCTCCCCTCGATCTCACTCTGTCCTCGATCTCACTCTCCCCTCGATCTCACTCTCCCCTCGATCTCACTCTCCCCTCGATCGCACCCTCCTCTCGATCTCACCCTCCCCTCGATCTCAACCTCCCCTCGATCTCACTCTCCCCTCGATCTCACTCTCCTCTCGATCTCACCCTCCCCTCGATCTCACTCTCCTCTCGATCGCTCTCTCCCCTCGATCTCACTCTCCCCTCGATTTCCCTTTCCCCTCGATCTCACTCTCCTCTCAATCTCACCCTCCCCTCGATCTCATTCTACCCTCGATCTCACTCTCCCCTCGATCCCACTCTCCCCTTGATCTCACCCTCCTCTCGATCACACTCTCCCCTCGATCTGACTCTCCCCTCGATCTCACCCTCCCCTCGATCTCACTCTCCCCTCGATCTCACTCTCCTCTCGATCTCACCCTCCCCTCGATCTCATTGTCCCCTCGATCTCACTCCCCCCTCGATCTCACTCTCCCCTCGGTCTCACTCCACCCTCAATCTCACTCTCCCCTCGATCTCACTCTCCCCTCGATCTCACTCTCCCCTCGATCTCACTCTCCCAACGATCTCACTCTCCTCTCGGTCTCACTCTCCCCTCGATCTCACACTCCCCTCGATCTCACTCTCCCCTCGATCTCACTCTCCCCTCGATCTCAACCTCCCCTCGATCTCACTCTCCCCTCGATCTCACCCTCCCCTCGATCTCACTCTCCTCTCGATCTCACTCTCCCCTCAATCTCACGCTCCCCTCGATCTCCCTCCCCCTCGATCTCACTCTCCCCTCGACCTCACTCTCCCCTCGATCTCACTCTCCTCTCGATCTCACTCTCCCCTCCATCTCACTTTCCCCTCGATCTCACTCTCCCCTCGATCTCACTCTCCCCTCGATCTAACTCTCCTCGAACTCACTCTCCTCTCGATCTCACTCTCCCCTCGATCTCACTCTCCTCTCGATCTCACCCTCCCCTCGATCTCATTGTCCCCTCGATCTCACTCCCCCCTCGATCTCACTCTCCCCTCGGTCTCACTCCCCCCTCAATCTCACTCTCCCCTCGATCTCACTCTCCCCTCGATCTCACTCTCCCCTCGATCACACTCTCCCATCGATCTCACTCTCCTCTCGATCTCACTCTCCCCTCGATCTCACACTCCCCTCGATCTCACTCTCCCCTCGATTTCACTCTCCCATCGATCTCAACCTCCCCTCGATCTCACTCTCCCCTCGATCTCACCCTCCCCTCAATCTCACTCTCCTCTCGATCTCACTCTCCCCTCAATCTCACTCTCCTCTCGATCTCACGCTCCCCTCGATCTCCCTCCCCCTTGATCTCACTCTCCCCTCGACCTCACTCTCCCCTCGATCTCACTCTCCTCTCGATCTCACTCTCCCCTCCATCTCACTCTCCCCTCCATCTCACTCTCCCCTCGATCTCACTCTCCCCTCGATCTAACTCTCCTCGAACTCACTCTCCTCTCGATCTCACTCTCCCCTCGATCTCACTCTCCTCTCGATCTCACCCTCCCCTCGATCTCATTGTCCCCTCGATCTCACTCCCCCCTCGATCTCGCTCTCCCCTCGGTCTCACTCCCCCCTCAATCTCACTCTCCCCTCGATCTCACTCTCCCCTCGATCTCACTCTCCCCTCGATCACACTCTCCCATCGATCTCACTCCCCTCTCGATCTCACTCTCCCCTCGATCTCACACTCCCCTCGATCTCACTCTCCCCTCGATTTCACTCTCCCATCGATCTCAACCTCCCATCGATCTCAACCTCCCCTCGATCTCACTCTCCCCTCGATCTCACCCTCCCCTCAATCTCACTCTCCTCTCGATCTCACTCTCCCCTCAATCTCACTCTCCTCTCGATCTCACGCTCCCCTCGATCTCCCTCCCCCTTGATCTCACTCTCCCCTCGACCTCACTCTCCCCTCGATCTCACTCTCCTCTCGATCTCACTCTCCTCTCGATCTCACGCTCCCCTCGATCTCCCTCCCCCTTGATCTCACTCTCCCCTCGACCTCACTCTCCCCTCGATCTCACTCTCCTCTCGATCTCACTCTCCCCTCCATCTCACTCTCCGCTCCATCTCACTCTCCCCTCGATCTCACTCTCCCCTCGATCTAACTCTCCTCGAACTCACCCTCCTCTCGATCTCACTCTCCCCTCGATCTCACTCTCCTCTCGATCTCACCCTCCCCTCGATCTCATTGTCCCCTCGATCTCACTCCCCCCTTGATCTCACTCTCCCCTCGGTCTCACTCCCCCCTCAATCTCACTCTCCCCTCGATCTCACTCTCCCCTCGATCTCACTCTCCCCTCGATCACACTCTGCCATCGATCTCACTCTCCTCTCGATCTCACTCTCCCCTCGATCTCACACTCCCCTCGATCTCACTCTCCCCTCGATTTCACTCTCCCCTCGATCTCAACCTCCCCTCGATCTCACTCTCCCCTCGATCTCACCCTCCCCTCGATCTCACTCTCCTCTCGATCTCACTCTCCCCTCAATCTCACTCTCCTCTCGATCTCACGCTCCCCTCGATCTCCCTCCCCCTCGATCTCACTCTCCCCTCGACCTCACTCTCCCCTCGATCTCACTCTCCTCTCGATCACACTCTCCCCTCCATCTCACTCTCCCCTCGATCTCACTCTCCCCTCGATCTCACTCTCCCCTCGATCTAACTCTCCTCAAACTCACTCTCCTCTCGATCTCACTCTCCCCTCGATCTCACTCTCCTCTCAATCTCACTCTCCCCTCGATCTCACTCTCCCCTCGATCTCACACTCCCCTCGATCTCACTCTCCCCTCGATCTCACTCTCCCCTCGATCTCACACTCCCCTCGATCTCACTCTCCTTCTTTCAGATGCTTCTTCAAACTGTCCTCAATGACCGACACTTTGGTCACCCGACCCTAATATTTCCCCCTTTGCATCTCAGTGTCACAACCGGCCCGTAGCGGGTTGGTGACTGGCAGGCGTTCGCGGTCATTCTGGTGGCGCCCAAAACATCCGAGGTCACTATTCCCACTGGCAGGTTAATGCCGGGGTCACTCTTCCCAATGGCAGGTTAATGCCGGGATCACTCTTCCCACTGGCAGGTTAATGCCGGGGTCACTCTTCCCACTGGCAGGTTAATGCCGGGGTCACTCTTCCCACTGGCAGGTTAATGCCGGGGTCACTCTTCCCACTGGCAGGTTAATGCCGGGATCACGCTTCCCACTGGCCGGTTGATGCCAGGATCACTCTTCCCTCTGGCAGGTTAATGACGGGATCACTCTTCCCACTGGCAGGTTAATGCCGGGATCACTCTTCCCGCTGGCAGGTTAATGATGGGATCACTCTTCCCACTGGCAGGTTAATGCCGGGATCACTCTTCCCACTGGTCGGTTGATGCCGGGATCACTCTTCCCTCTGGCAGGTTAATGACGGGATCACTCTTCCCACTGGCAGGTTAATGCCGGGATCACTCTTCCCGCTGGCAGGTTAATGCCGGGATCACTCTTCCCTCTGGCAGGTTAATGCCGGGATCACTCTTCCCTCTGGCAGGTTAATGCCGGGATCACTCTTCCCACTGGCAGGTTACTGCCGGAGTCTCTCTTCCCACTGCAGGTTAATGCCGGGATCACTCTTCCCATTGGCAGGTTAATGCCGGGATCACTCTTCCCATTGGCAGGTTAATGCCGGGATCACTCTTCCCGCTGGCAGGTTAATGCCGGGATCACTCTTCCCACTGGCAGCTTAATGCCGGGATCACTCTTCACACTGGCAGGTTAATGCCGGCGTCACTCTTCCCAATGGCAGGTTAATGCCGGGATCACTCTTCCCAATGGCAGGTTAATGCCGGGATCACTCTTCCCACTGGCAGGTTAATGCCGGGATCACTCTTCCCACTGGCAGGTTAATGCCGGGATCACTCTTCCCACTGGCAGGTTAATGCCGGGATCACTCTTCCTACTGGCAGGTTAATGCCGGGGTCACTCTTCCCACTGGCCGGTTAATTCCGGGGTCACTCTTCCCACTGGCAGGTTAATGCCGGGATCACTCTTCCCACTGGCAGGTTAGTGCCGGAGTCACTCTTCCCACTGGCAGGTTAATGCCGGGATCACTCTTCCCAATGGCAGATTAATGCCGGAGTCACTCTTCCCACTGGCAGGTTAATGCCGGGATCACTCTTCCCACTGGCAGGTTAATCCCGGAGTCACTCTTCCCACTGGCAAGTTAATGCCGGGATCACTCTTCCCACTGGCAGGTTAATGCCGGGGTCACTCTTCCCACTGGCTGGTTAATGCCGGAGTCACTCTTATCACTGGCAGGTTAATGCCGGGATCACTCTTCCCACTGGCAGGTCAATGCCGAAGTCACTCTTCCCACTGGCCGGTTAATGCCGGGATCACTCTTCCCAATGGCAGGTTAATGCCGGGATCACTCTTCCCATTGGCAGGTTAATGCCGGGATCACTCTTCCCACTGGCAGATTAATGCCGGAGTCACTCTTCCCACTGGCAGGTTAATGCCGGAGTCACTCTTCCCACTGGCAGGTCAATGCCGGAGTCACTCTTCCCACTGGCAGGTTAATGCCAGGATCACTCTTCCCACTGGCAGGTTAATGCCGGGATCACTCTTCCCACTGGCAGGTTTTTGCCGGGATCACTCTTCCCACTGGCAGGTTAATGCTGGGATCACTCTTCCCACTGGCAGGTTAATGCCGGGATCACTCTTCCCACTGGCAGGTTAATGCCGGGATCACTCTTCCCACTGGCAGGTTAATGCTGGGATCACTCTTCCCACTGGCAGGTTAATGCCGGGACCACGCTTCCCACTGGCAGGTTAATGCTGGGATCACTCTTCCCACTGGCAGGTTAATGCCGGAGTCACTCTTCCCACTGGCAGGTTAATGCCGGAGTCTCTCTTCCCACTGCAGGTTAATGCCGGGGTCACTCTTCCCACTGGCAGGTTAATGCCGAGATTACTCTTCCCACTGGCAGGTTAATGGTGATAGGGAGTGTTGTTGGTGTTGGAGGAGGTTACAGAGATAGGGAGTGTTGTAGGTGTTGGAGGAGGTTACAGAGATAGGGAGGGTTGTAGGTGTTGGAGGAGGTTACAGAGATAGGGAAGGTTGTAGGTGTTGGAGGAGGTTACAGAGATAGGGAAGGTTGTAGGTGTTGGAGGAAGTTACAGAGATACGGAAGGTTGTAGGTGTTGGAGGAGGTTACAGAGATAGGGAGGGTTGTAGGTGTTGGAGGAGGTTACAGAGATAGGGAGGGTTGTAGGTGTTGGAGGAGGTTACACAGATAGGGAGGGTTGTAGGTGTTGGTGGAGGTTACAGAGATAGGGAGTGTTGTAGGTGTTGGAGGAGGTTACAGAGATAGGGAGTGTTGTAGGTGTTGGAGGAGGGTACAGAGATAGGGAAGGTTGTAGGTGTTGGTGGAGGTTACAGAGATAGGGAGGGTTGTAGGTGTTGGTGGAGGTTACAGAGATAGGGAAGGTTGTAGGTGTTGGAGGAGGTTACGGAGATCGGGAGGTTTGTAGGCGTAGGTGGAGGTTACAGAGATAGGGAGCGTTGTAGGGGTCGGTGGAGGTTACAGAGATAAGGAGGGTTGTAGGTGTTGGAGTAGGTTACAGAGATAGGGAGGGATGTAGGTGTTGGAGGAGGTTACAGAGATAGGGAGGGTTGTAGGTGTTGGAGGAGGTTACAGAGATAGGGAAGGTTGTAGGGGTTGGCGGAGTTTACAGAGATAGGGATGGTTGTAGGTGTTGGAGGAGGTTACAGAGATAGGGAAGGTTGTAGGGGTTGGTGGAGTTTACAGAGATAGGGATGGTTGTAGGTGTTGGAGGAGGTTACAGAGATAGTGAGGGTTGTAGGTGTTGGAGTAGGTTACAGAGATAGGGAGGGATGTAGGTGTTGGAAGAGGTTACAGAGATAGGGAGGGTTGTAGGTGTTGGAGGAGGTTACAGAGATAGGGAAGGTTGTAGGGGTTGGTGGAGTTTACAGAGATAGGGATGGTTGTAGGTGTTGGAGGAGGTTACAGAGATAGGGAGGGTTGTAGGTGTTGGAGGAGGTTACAGAGATAGGGAAGGTTGTAGGTGTTGGAGGAGGTTACAGGGATAGGGAGGGTTGTAGGTGTTGGAGGAGGTTACAGAGATAGGGAAGGTTGTCGGTGTTGGAGGAGGTTACAGAGATAGTGTGGGTTGTAGGTGTTTGAGGAGTTACAGAGATAGGGAGGGTTGTAGGTGTTGGAGGAGGTTACAGAGATGGGGAATGTTATAGGTGTTGGAGGAGGTTACAGAGATAGGGAGAGTTGTAGGTGTTGGAGGAGGTTACAGAGATATGGAGGGTTGTAGGTGTTGGAGGAGGTTACAGAGATAGGGAGAGTTGTAGGTGTTGGAGGAGGTTACAGAGAGAGGGAGGGTTGTAGGTGTTGGAGGAGGTTACAGAGATAGGGAGGGTTGTAGGTGTTGGAGGAGGTTACAGAGATAGGGTGGGTTGTAGGTGTTGGAGGAGGTTACAGAGATAGGCAGGGTTGTAGGTGTTGGAGGAGGTTACAGAGATAGTGAGGGTTGTAGGTGTTGGAGGAGGTTACAGAGATAGGGAAGGTTGTAGGTGTTGGAGGAGGTTACAGAGGTAGGGAGGGTTGTAGGTGTTGGAGGAGGTTCCAGAGATAGTGAGGGTTGTAGGTGTTGGAGGAGGTTACAGAGATAGGGAGGGTTGTGGGTGTTGGTGGAGGTTACAGACATAGGGAGCGTTGTAGGTGTTGGAGGAGGTTACAGAGATAGGGAGGGTTGTAGGTGTAGGTGGAGGTTACAGAGATAGGGAGGGTTGTAGGTGTTGGAGGAGGTTACAGAGATAGGGAGGGTTGTAGGTGTTGGAGGAGCTTACAGAGATAGGGAAGGTTGTAGGTGTTGGAGGAGGTTACAGAGATAGGGAGGGTTGTAGGTGTAGGTGGAGGTTACAGAGATAGTGAGGTTGTAGGTGTTGGAGGAGGTTACAGAGATAGGGAGGGTTGTAGGTGTTGGAGGAGGTTACAGAGATAGGGAGGGTTGTAGGTGTTGGAGGAGGTTACAGAGATAGGGAAGGTTGTAGGTGTTGGAGGAGGTTACAGAGATAGGGAGGGTTGTAGATGTTGGAGGAGGTTACAGAGATAGGGAAGGTTGTCGGTGTTGGAGGAGGTTACAGAGATAGTGTGGGTTGTAGGTGTTTGAGGAGTTACAGAGATAGGGAGGGTTGTAGGTGTTGGAGGAGGTTACAGAGATAGGGAATGCTATAGGTGTTGGAGGAGGTTACAGAGATAGGGAGAGTTGTAGGTGTTGGAGGAGGTTACAGAGATATGGAGGGTTGTAGGTGTTGGAGGAGGTTACAGAGATAGGGAGAGTTGTAGGTGTTGGAGGAGGTTACAGAGATAGGGAGGGTTGTAGGTGTTGGAGGAGGTTACAGAGATAGGGAGGGTTGTAGGTGTTGGAGGAGGTTACAGAGATAGGGTGGGTTGTAGGTGTTGGAGGAGGTTACAGAGATAGGCAGGGTTGTAGGTGTTGGAGGAGGTTACAGAGATAGTGAGGGTTGTAGGTGTTGGAGGAGGTTACAGAGATAGGGAAGGTTGTAGGTGTTGGAGGAGGTTACAGAGGTAGGGAGGGTTGTAGGTGTGGAGGAGGTTCCAGAGATAGTGAGGGTTGTAGGTGTTGGAGGAGGTTACAGAGATAGGGAGGGTTGTGGGTGTTGGTGGAGGTTACAGACATAGGGAGCGTTGTAGGTGTTGGAGGAGGTTACAGAGATAGGGAGGGTTGTAGGTGTAGGTGGAGGTTACAGAGATAGTGAGGGTTGAAGTTTGGAGGAGGTTACAGAGAGGGAGGGTTGTAGGTGTTGGAGGAAGTTACAGAGATACGGAAGGTTGTAGGTGTTGGAGGAGGTTACAGAGATAGGGAGGGTTGTAGGTGTTGGAGGAGGTCTACAGAGATAGGGAGGGTTGTAGGTGTTGGAGGAAGGGTTACACAGATAGGGAGGGTTGTAGGTGTTGGTGGAGGTTACAGAGATAGGGAGTGTTGTAGGTGTTGGAGGAGGTTACAAGATAGGGAGTGTGTAGGTGTTGGAGGAGGGGTACAGAGTAGGGAAGGTTGTAGGTGTTGGTGGAGGTTACAGAGATAGGGAGGGTTGTAGGTGTTGGTGGAGGTTACAGAGATAGGGAAGGTTGTAGGTGTTGGAGGAGGTTACGGAGATCGGGAGGTTGTAGGCGTTGGAGGAGGTTACAGAGAGAGGGAGCGATTGTAGGGGTCGGTGGAGGTACAGAGATAGGGAGGGTTGTAGGTGTTGGAGTAGGTTTACAGAGATAGGGAGGGATGTAGGTGTTGGAGGAGGTTACAGAGATAGGGAGGGTTGTACGGGGGCTGGAGGAGGTTACAGAGATAGGGAGGTTCTAGGGGTTGGCGGAGTTTACAGAGATAGGGATGGTTGTAGGTGTTGGAGGAGGTTCAGAGATAGGAGGTTGTAGGGGTTGGTGGAGTTTTACAGAGATAGGGATGGTTGTAGGTTGTGGAGGAGGTTACAGAGATAGTGAGGTTGTAGGTGTTGGAGTAGGTTACAGAGATAGGGAGGGATGTAGGTGTTGGAAGAGGTTACAGAGATAGGGAGGGTTGTAGGTGTTGGAGGAGTTACAGAGATAGGGAAGGTTGTAGGGGTTGGTGGAGTTTACAGAGATAGGGATGGTTGTAGGTGTTGGAGGAGGTTACAGAGATAGGGAGGTGTTGTAGGTGTTGGAGGAGGTTACAGAGATAGGGAAGGTTGTAGGTGTTGGAGGAGGTACAGGTAGGGAGGTTGTAGGTGTTGGAGGAGGTTACAGAGATAGAGGTTGTCGGTTGTTGGAGGAGGTTACAGAGATAGTGTGGGTTGTAGGTGTTTAGGAGTTACAGAGATAGGGAGGTTGTAGGTGTTGGAGGAGGTTCCGAGATGGGATGTTATAGGTGTTGGAGGAGTTACAGAGATAGGGGAGAGTTGTAGGTGTTGGAGGAGGTTACAGAGATATGGAGGGTTTGTAGGTGTTGGAGGAGGTTACAGAGATAGGGAGAGTTGTAGGTGTTGGAGGGTTACAGAGAGAGGGAGGTTGTAGGTGTTGGAGGAGGTTACAGAGATAGGGAGGGTTTTAGGTGTTGGAGGAGGTTACAGAGATAGGTGGGTTGTAGGTGTTGGAGGAGGTTACAGAGATAGGCAGGGTTGTAGTGTTGGAGGAGGTTACAGAGATAGTGAGGGTTGTAGGTGTTGGAGGAGGTTACAGAGATAGGGAAGGTTGTAGGTGTTGGAGGAGGTTACAGAGGTAGGGAGGGTTGTAGGTGTTGGAGGCGGTTCAGAGATATGAGGGTTGTAGGTGTTGGAGGAGGTTACAGAGATAGGGAGGGTTGTGGGTGTTGGAGGTTACAGACAGGGAGCGTTGTAGGTGTTGGAGGAGGTTACAGAGATAGGGAGGGTTGTAGGTGTAGGGGAGGTTACAGAGATAGGGAGGGTTGTAGGTGTTGGAGGAGGTTACAGAGATAGGGAGGGTTGTAGGTGTTGGAGGAGCTTACAGAGATAGGGAAGGTTGTAGGTATTGGAGGAGGTTACAGAGATAGGGAGGGTTGTAGGTGTAGGTGGAGGTTACAGAGATAGTGAGGGTGTAGGTGTTGGAGGAGGTTACAGAGATAGGGCGGTTGTAGGTGTTGGAGGAGGTTACAGAGATCGGGAGGGTTGTAGGTGTTGGAGGAGGTTACAGAGATAGGGAAGGTTGTCGGTGTGGAGGAGGTTACAGAGATAGGGAGGGTTGTAGATGTTGGAGGCGGTTACCGAGATAGGGAAGGTTGTCGGGTTGGAGGAGTTACAGAGATAGTGTGGGTTTGTAGGTGTTTGAGGAGTTACAGCGATAGGGGAGGGTTGTAGGTGTTGGAGGAGGTTACAGAGATAGGGAATGCTATAGGTGTTGGAGGAGGTTACAGAGATAGGGAGAGTTGTAGGTGTTGGAGGAGGTTACAGAGATATGGAGGGTTGTAGGTGTTGGAGGAGGTTACAGAGATAGGGAGAGTTGTAGGTGTTGGAGGAGGTTACAGAGATAGGGAGGGTTGTAGGTGTTGGAGGAGGTTACAGAGATAGGGAGGGTTGTAGGTGTTGGAGGAGGTTACAGAGATAGGGTGGGTTGTAGGTGTTGGAGGAGGTTACAGAGATAGGCAGGGTTGTAGGTGTTGGAGGAGGTTACAGAGATAGGGAGGGTTGTAGGGGTTGGAGGAGGTTACAGAGATAGGGAAGGTTGTAGGTGTTGGAGGAGGTTACAGAGGTAGGGAGGGTTGTGGGTGTTGGTGGAGGTTACAGACATAGGGAGCGTTGTAGGTGTTGGAGGAGGTTACAGAGATAGGGAGGGTTGTAGGTGTAGGTGGAGGTTACAGAGATAGGGAGGGTTGTAGGTGTTGGATGAGGTTACAGAGATAGGGAGGGTTGTAGGTGTTGGAGGAGCTTACAGAGATAGGGAAGGTTGTAGGTGTTGGAGGAGGTTACAGAGATAGGGAAGGTTGTAGGTGTAGGTGGAGGTTACAGAGATAGTGAGGGTTGTAGGTGTTGGAGGAGGTTACAGAGATAGGGAGGGTTGTAGGTGTTGGAGGAGGTTACAGAGATAGGGAGGGTTGTAAGTGTTGGAGGAGGTTACAGAGATAGGGAGGGTTGTAGGTGTTGGAGGAAGTTACAGAGATAGGGAGCGTTGTAGGTGTTGGAGGAGGTTACAGAGATAGGGAGGGTTGTAGGTGTTGGAGGAGGTTACAGAGATAGGGAGGGTTGTAGGTGTTGGAGGAGGTTACAGAGATAGGGAGCGTTGTAGGTGTTGGAGGAGGTTACAGAGATAGGGAGCGTTGTAGGTGTTGGAGGAGGTTACAGAGATAGGGAAAGTTGTTGGTGTTGGAGGAGGTTACAGAGATAGGGAGGGTTGTAGGTGTTGGAGGAGGTTACAGAGATAGGGATGGTTGTAGGTGTTGGAGGAGGTTACAGAGATAGGGAGGGTTCTAGGTGTTGGAGGAGGTTACAGAGATAGGGAAGGTTGTAGGTGTTGGTGGAGGTTACAGAGATAGTGAGGGTTGTAGGTGTTGAAGGAGGTTACAGAGATAGTGAGGGTTGTAGGTGTTGGACGAGGTTACAGAGATAGGGGGGGTTGTAGGTGTTGGAGGAGGTTACAGAGATAGGGAGGGTTGTAGGTGCTGGAGGAGGTTACAGAGATAGGGAAGGTTGTAGGTGTTGGAGGAGGTTACAGAGATAGGGAGTGTTGTAGGTGTTGGTGGAGGTTACAGAGATAGTGAGGTTGTAGGTGTTGGTGGAGGTTACAGAGGATAGTGAGGGTTGTAGGTTGGAGGAGGTTACAGAGATAGGGAAGTTGTAGGTGTTGGAAGGAGGTTACAGAGATAGGGAGGGTTTGTAGGGGTGGAGGAGGTTACAGAGATAGGGAGGTGTGTAGGAGGCTGGAGGAGGTTACAGATATAGGGAGGGTTGTAGGGGCTGGAGGAGGTTTACAGAGATAGGGAGGGTGTAGGGGGCTGGAGGAGGTTACAGAGATAGGGAGGTTGTAGGGTTGGAGGAGGTTACAGAGATAGGAGGGTTGTCGGGTGGAGGAGGTTACAGAGATAGGGAGGGTTGTAGGGGCTGGAGGAGGTACAGAGATAGGGAGGGTTGTAGGGCTGGAGGAGGTTACAGAGATAGGGAGGGTTGTAGGGCTGGAGGAGGTTACAGAGATAGGGAGGGTTGTAGGGCTGGAGGAGGTTACAGAGATAAGGAGGGGTTGTAGGGTGCTTGGAGGAGGTTACAGAGATAGGGAGGGTTGTAGGTGTTGGAGGAGGTTACAGAGATAGGTAAGGTTGTAGGGTGGAGGAGGTTACAGGAGATAGGGAGGTTGTAGGGCTGGTAGGAGGTTACAGAGATAGTGAGGGTTGTAGGTGTTGGTGGAGGTTACAGAGATAGTGAGGGTTGTAGGTGTTGGAGGAGGTTACAGAGATAGGGAATGTTGTAGGTGTTGGAGGAGGTTACAGAGATAGGGAGGGTTGTAGGTGTTGGAGGAGGTTACAGAGATAGGGAGGGTTGTCGGTGTTGGAGGAGGTTACAGAGATAGGGAGGGTTGTAGGTGTTGGAGGAGGTTACAGAGAGGGAGGGTTGTAGGTGTTGGAGGAGGTTTACAGAGATAGGGAAGGTTGTAGGTGTTGGAGGAGGTTACAGAGATAGGGAGGGGTGTAGGTTTTGGAGGAGGTTACAGAGATTGGGAGCGTTGTAGGTGTTGGAAGAGGTTACAGAGATAGGGAGGGTTGTAGGTGTTGGAGGAGGTTACAGAGATAGGGAGGGTTGTAGGTGTTGGACGAGGTTACAGAGATAGTGAGAGTTGTCGGTGTTGGTGGAGGTTACAGAGATAGGGAGGGTTGTCGGTGTTGGTGGAGGTTACAGAGATAGTGAGGGTTGAAGTTTGGAGGAGGTTACAGAGAGGGAGGGTTGTAGGTGTTGGAGGAGGTTACAGAGATAGTGAGGGTTGTAGGTGTTGGAGGACGTTACAGAGATAGGGGGGGTTGTAGGTGTTGGAGGAGTTTACAGAGATAGGGAGGGTTGTAGGTGTTGGAGGAGGTTACAGAGATAGGGAAGGTTGTAGGTGTTGGAGGAGGTTACAGAGATAGGGAGTGTTGTAGGTGTTGGTGGAGGTTACAGAGATAGTGAGGGTTGTAGGTGTTGGTGGAGGTTACAGAGATAGTGAGGGTTGTAGGTGTTGGAGGAGGTTACAGAGATAGGGAATGTTGTAGGTGTTGGAGGAGGTTACAGAGATAGGGAGGGTTGTAGGTGTTGGAGGAGGTTACAGAGATAGGGAGGGTTGTCGGTGTTGGAGGAGGTTACAGAGATAGGGAGGGTTGTAGGTGTTGGGAGGAGGTTACAGAGAGGGAGGGTTGTAGGTGTTGGAGGAGGTTACAGAGATAGGGAAGGTTGTAGGTGTTGGAGGAGGTTACAGAGATAGGGAGGGTTGTAGGTTTTGGAGGAGGTTACAGAGATTGGGAGCGTTGTAGGTGTTGGAGGAGGTTACAGAGATAGGGAGGGTTGTAGGTGTTGGAGGAGGTTACAGAGACAGGGAGGGTTGTAGGTGTTGGAGGAGGTTACAGAGATAGTGAGAGTTGTCGGTGTTGGTGGAGGTTACAGAGATAGGGAGGGTTGTCGGTGTTGGTGGAGGTTACAGAGATAGTGAGGGTTGAAGTTTGGAGGAGGTTACAGAGAGGGAGGGTTGTAGGTGTTGGAGGAGGTTACAGAGATAGTCAGGGTTGTAGGTGTTGGAGGAGGTTACAGAGATAGGGAGGGTTGTAGGTGTTGGAGGAGGTTACAGAGAGGGAGGGCTGTAGGTGTTGGAGGAGGTTACAGAGATAGTGAGGGTTGTAGGTGTTGGAGGAGGTTACAGAGATAGGGAGGGGTGTAGGGGCTGGAGGAGGTTACAGAGATAGGGAGGGGTTTCAGGGGGCTGGAGGAGGTTACAGAGATAGGGAGGGTTGAGGGGGCTGGAGGAGGGTTACAGAGATAGGGAGGGGTTGTAGGGGCTGGAGGAGGTTACAGAGATAGGGAGGGTTGTAGGGGCTGGAGGAGGTTACAGAGATAGGGAGGGTGTAGGGGGCTGGAGGAGGTACAGAGATAGGGAGGGGTGTAGGGGCTGGAGGAGGTTACAGAGATAGGGAGGGGTTTAGGGGGCTGGAGGAGGTTACAGAGATAGGGAGGGGTGTAGGGCTGGAGGAGGTTACAGAGATAGGGAGGTGTAGGGCTGGAGGAGGTTACAGAGATAGGGAGGGGTGTAGGGGCTGGAGAGGTTACAGATGATAGGGAGGGGTGTAGGGGACTGGAGGAGGGTACGAGATAGGGAGGTGTTGTAGGGGCTGGAGGAGGTTGCAGCGATAGGGAGGGGTTGTGGGGTTGGTGGAGTTTACAGAGATAGGGAGGGTTGTAGGTGTTGGAGGAGGTTACAGAGATAGGGAGATTTGTAGGTGTTGGAGGAGGTTACAGAGATAGGAGGGTTGTAGTGTTTAGGAGGTTACAGAGATAGGGAAGGTGTAGGTGTTGGAGGAGGTTACAGAGATAGGGAGGGTTGTAGGTGTTGGAGGAGGTTACAGAGATAGGGAAGGGTGTAGGTGTTGGGAGGTTACAGAGATAGGGATGGTTGTAGGTGTTTGGAGGGAGGTTACAGAGATAGGAGGGTTGTAGGTGTTTGGAGGAGGTTACAGAGATAGGGAGGGTGGTTGTAGGTGTTGGAAGGAGGGTACAGCGATCTGGGATGAGCGTTGTAGGTGTGGAGGGAGGTTACAGAGATAGTGAGGGTTTGTAGGTGTTGGAGGAGGTTGACAGAGATAGGGAAGGGTTGTTGGTGTTGGAGGAGGTTACAGAGATAGGTAGTGTTGTAGGTGTTTGGAGGAGGTTACAGGATAGTGTAGGGTTGTAGGTGTTGGAGGAGGTACAGAGAGAGGGAAGGGTGTAGGTGTTGGAGGAGGAGGTTACACAGTGATAGGGAAGGTTGTGGTGTTGGAGGAGGTTACTACAGGAGATAGTGAGGGGTGTAGGTGTTGGAGGAGGTTACAGAGGATAGTGAGGGTTGTAGGTTGTTGGAGGAGGTTACAGAGATAGTGAGGGTTGTAGGTGTTGGAGGAGGTTACAGAGATAGTGAGGGTTGTAGGTGTTGGAGGAGGTTACAGAGATATGGAGGGTTGTAGGTGTTGGAGGAGGTTACAGAGATAGGGAATGTTGTAGGTGTTGGTGGAGGTTACAGAGATAGTGAGGGTTGTAGGTGTTGGTGGAGGTTACAGAGATAGTGAGGGTTGTAGGTGTTGGTGGAGGTTACAGAGATAGTGAGGGTTGTAGGTGTTGGAGGAGGTTACAGAGATAGGGAGGGTTGTAGGTTTTGGAGGAGGTTACAGAGATTGGGAGCGTTGTAGGTGTTGGAGGAGGTTACAGAGATAGGGAAGGTTGTAGGTGTTGGAGGAGGTTACAGAGATAGGGAAGGTTGTAGGTGTTGGAGGAGGTTACAGAGATAGGGAGTGTTGTAGGTGTTGGAGGAGGTTACAGAGATAGGGAATGTTGTAGGTGTTGGAGGAGGTTACAGAGATAGGGAGGGTTGTAGGTGTTGGAGGAGGTTACAGAGATAGGGAGGGTTGTAGGTGTTGGAGGAGGTTACAGAGATAGGGAGGGTTGTAGGTGTTGGAGGAGGTTACAGAGAGGGAGGGTTGTAGGTGTTGGAGGAGGTTACAGAGATAGGGAAGGTTGTAGGTGTTGGAGGAGGTTACAGAGATAGGGAGGGTTGTAGGTTTTGGAGGAGGTTACAGAGATTGGGAGCGTTGTAGGTGTTGGAGGAGGTTACAGAGATAGTGAGGGTTGTGGGGTTGGTGGAGTTTACAGAGATAGGGAAGGTTGTAGGTGTTGGAGGAGGTTACAGAGATAGGGAGATTTGTAGGTGTTGGAGGAGGTTACAGAGATAGGGAGGGTTGTAGGTGTTGGAGGAGGTTACAGAGATAGGGAAGGGTGTAGGTGTTGGAGGAGGTTACAGAGATAGGGAGGGTTGTAGGTGTTGGAGGAGGTTACAGAGATAGGGAAGGGTGTAGGTGTTGGAGGAGGTTACAGAGATAGGGAGTGTTGTAGGTGTTGGTGGAGGTTACAGAGATAGTGAGGGTTGTAGGTGTTGGAGGAGGTTACAGAGATAGGGAGGGTTGTAGGTGTTGGAGGAGGTTACAGAGATAGGGAGGGTTGTAGGTGTTGGAGGAGGTTACAGAGATAGGGAGGGTTGTAGGTGTTGGAGGAGGTTACAGAGATTGGGAGCGTTGTAGGTGTTGGAGGAGGTTACAGAGATAGTGAGGGTTGTAGGTGTTGGAGGAGGTTACAGAGATAGGGAAGGTTGTTGGTGTTGGAGGAGGTTACAGAGATAGGGAGGGTTGTAGGTGTTGGAGGAGGTTACAGAGATAGTGAGGGTTGTAGGTGTTGGAGGAGGTTACAGAGATAGGGAAGGGTGTAGGTGTTGGAGGAGGTTACAGTGATAGGGAAGGTTGTTGGTGTTGGAGGAGGTTACAGAGATAGTGAGGGTTGTAGGTGTTGGAGGAGGTTACAGAGATAGTGAGGGTTGTAGGTGTTGGAGGAGGTTACAGAGATAGTGAGGGTTGTAGGTGTTGGAGGAGGTTACAGAGATAGTGAGGGTTGTAGGTGTTGGAGGAGGTTACAGAGATATGGAGGGTTGTAGGTGTTGGAGGAGGTTACAGAGATAGGGAATGTTGTAGGTGTTGGTGGAGGTTACAGAGATAGGGAGGGTTGTAGGTATTGGAGGAGGTTACAGAGATAGGGAAGGGTGTAGGTGTTGGAGGAGGTTACAGAGATAGGGAATGTTGTAGGTGTTGGTGGAGGTTACAGAGATAGGGAGGGTTGTAGGTGTTGGAGGAGGTTACAGAGATAGTGAGGGTTGAAGTTTGGAGGAGGTTATACGAATTGGAAAACAGCTCGCCCCCAATGATGTGAATGCTGCAGGAGTTTGAGTCGCGCGAGGGTAGGTTGTGGAGTTGGCGGCGAGGTGCAATTCTGCAGTGGTCACATTTTTGTGAAACCAGAACGCAGAGATTTCTCCCTGTGAAGTGAGAGGTTACAGTGGGATGGGTGTGGCCAAATGGCTTCCTTCCGTGTTGGAAATTCTCCAGGGCCTCCATTAAACCAGGATTGAGAGCGCGTGTCTGAGTGGCTCCCAGTGGGAGCGCCAGTTCCATTTTAGTTCCTTTCCCAAACTCCCTCAGTGGCTCTCCTGCTCGAACTGGTCTCAGCAGCTGCATTCCAGCCCTGGCCAGCTTTCAGAGAGGCCTAAGCAAGGGGCCTAAGCGAGGGACCTTGAAACACATTAGACTTTCCACATGCATAGTTGTCAGGCACCCCACACCCTCCCACCTGACACAAACTCGGCCTCTGCCATGCCAAGTCGTGAAGGAAGGGGAGAGGCGGAGAATATAGACGAAGGGGAAATTCAAAGCTCTGAGCCAGACAAAATGGGAAACGTGATGGGCAGGAAAATAATCGCCAACCTAAATGAAGGGACAGCACCACCTTCTGGATACTTTTGAAATTACAACACGCTGAATCATTTACCCTCACCTCACAGAAGGAGACCATTCATAGAACAGTACAGCACAGAACAGGCCCTTCGGCCCTCGATGTTGTGCCGAGCAATGATCACCCTACTCAAACCCACGTATCCACCCTATACCCGTAACCCAACAACCCCCCCCTTCACCTTACTTTTTAGGACACTACGGGCAATTTAGAATGGCCAATCCACCTAACCCGCACATCTTTGGACTGTGGGAGGAAACCGGAGCACCCGGAGGAAATCCACGCACACACGGGGAGGACGTGCAGACTCCGCACAGACAGTGACCCAGCCGGGAATCGAACCTGGGACCCTGGAGCTGTGAAGCATTTATGCTAACCACCATGCTACCGTGCTGCCCCTCATGTGCCAGCTCTTTGATAGAGTGGTGTCTGGGGGGTGTTTGGGGTAAAACTTGAATAATTTCATGGGATAAGGGTCCCACGCGAGGGAAATGCCTCGAGAGTCAAGTTCCGAGAAGCCAGCAAATAACGAATTGGCGTCCGATTTGGAACTCTCTCGAGGCTCATCTGTCGAAAGATTGGCGGAGGCCGCTGCCGTGACTCCTGATGATCGATATTTGTTACGGGCACCTTGGCAGCGGATTTCAAGGAACAGCGGAAGGCCGTCTCCGAGGCGATCAATAGTTCAATAGAGGCGCCTTGGCTCCAGCTCGCTTGGTGCCTGTTAGGATAGATGAAACGGTAAAGGCAGATGGCGCAGTGCTACAGGGAGTGGAGGCACCTGATCTGCAACCAGAGTGATGGGATTGTCTCACTGGACACCCAGATGGCAATGCTGGCCGGCATTAACAAACCTGGCCGGGATTCTCCCCTACCCGGTGGGGCGGGGGGTCCCGGTGGGATGGAGTGGCGTTAACCACTCCGGCGTCGGGCCGCCCCAAAGGTGCGGAAGTCTCCACACCTTTAGGGGTCAGGCCCTCACATTGAGGGGCTAGGCCCACGCTGGAGTGGTTCCCACTCCGCCGGCTGGCGTGAACGGCCTTTGGCGCCACGCCAAGCCGGGGCCGAAAGGACTTCGCCGGCCGGCGTAAGTCCGCCCATGTGCCGGAGCATCAGCGGCTGCTGATGT
>NC_052150.1:222326568-222377759 GCF_902713615.1 Scyliorhinus canicula
TCCCCCCACACTCCCCTCTCCCCTCCCCCCACACTCCCCTCTTCCCTCCCCCAACATCAACGCTCTGGTCTCTCATCTGTGCCCCTCTTGCCCAGTGGTGAGGTGGCCATGGGCTGACAAAGTGTAGAGAGGCCGCCCACCTTGTAGGTTGGATGGGGGGGGAAACATTAGGACCCCTGACCTGGGAGGGGGCCGCAGCAGGTGGGTGACCATCCTGTATCTCTGAACCTCATGCTACACCCGTTCATTAGCAGCACACGTTGTCAGGCAGGAATCAGAGATAACCCTGAGGAAGAGAGGAATATTGCTCCGTCCTCAAGGCAAGTCACCATCATTAGTGGGTGGCATGGTAGCACAGTGGTTAGCACTACTGCTTCACAGCTCCAGGGTCCCAGGTTCGATTCCCGCTTGGGTCACTGTCTGTGTGGAGTCTGCACGTTCTCCCCGTGGCTGCGTGGGTTTCCTCCGGGTGCTCCGGTTTCCTCCCACAAGTCCCGAAAGACGTGCTGTTAGGTGAATTGGACATTCTGAATTGTCCCTCTGTGTACCCGAACAGGCGCCGGAATGTGGCGACTAGGGGCTTTTCACAGTAACTTCATTGCAGTGTTAATGTAAGCCTACTTGTGACAATAATAAAGATTATTATTATTATTGTTATTATCCCCCGCAGAGTCCAGCCAATGGTTTTAGCGCCCTGCCCGTGGAATCGGGTACCATCACGGAAACTTACTGTCACATCCCGAGGTGTGAGAGCGTCTCACTCCCCAGTGCTGGTCATCCCCAAACTGAGAGGCTATGAGGGCCCATGTGGGCCCTGGCCATGGCCCAAGGTCCTACCACCTCCTCTTCCGTGGGTTGTCTCCCGCCACCCTCCTCAACCTTGCCCTCATCTGAGGAAACACCACGCTCCTCCACCCCCTCCTGTTCCAGGCGGCCCTCCCTCTGCAACGACACCATGTGGTGAGCACAGAAGACCACAATAATGCGGGACACCCCCTGGGGGCTGTATTGGAGGGCATTCCCCTGACCGGTCCAGGCAACGCAACTGCATCTTCAACTGTCCAATTGCCTGGTCCGTCAGCATGCATGAAGCATGAGCGTCATTGTACCGAGTTTCTGCCTCAGTTTGTGACCTCCGCACTGGTATCATCAGCCACCTCCTGGGTGGGTACCCCTGTCCCCTATCGTTCTCATGTCTTGAGCAATATCCTTGATGGCCTTAAGGGAATATGTGTAAATTTCCATGTAGCCAGTTTCTGGCACCAAGGAAACTGCTGCCTCAGTGTCAATGTCCCTCCTCAGTAACCATGCATCCAGCTGCGGAGTGACCCAGTATCGGTGTGCAGTACAAGCAATGGCCAGCACATGTCCATCCAGCTGCGGAGTGACCCAGTATCGGTGTGCAGTACAAGCAATGGCCAGCACATGTCCATCCAGCTGCGGAGTGACCCAGTATCGGTGTGCAGTACAAGCAATGGTCAGCACATGTCCATCCAGCTGTGGAGTGACCCAGTATCAGTGTGCAGTACAAGCAATGGCCAGCACATGTCCATCCAGCAGTGGAGTGACCCAGTATCGGTGTGCAGTACAAGTTTTAGTGAGGAGATGAAGGAGATTAGTATTAGACAAGAAATGGTTTGGGAGAAATTAATGGGATTGAAGGAGGACACATCCCCAGGGCCGGATAATCTTCATCCCAGAGTACTTAAGGAAGAGGCCCTGGAAATAGTAGATCCATCGGTGTTCATTTTCAAAAATTCTTTGGACTCTGGAATGGTTCCTACAGATTGGAGAGTAGTGAATGTAATCCTGCTATTCAGAAAGGGAGGTAGAGAGGAGACAAGGAAGTATAGACCAGTGAGCCTAACCTTGGGAGTAGGGAAGTTGCGGGAGTCCATTATGAAGGATTTCATAGCTCAGCATTTGAAAAGCAATATTCAGATAAAGTCGGCGTGGATTTATGAAAGGAAAATCATGCTTGACAAATCTACCAGAATTCTTTGAAGATGTAACTAGTAGGGTTGACCAGGGAGAACCGGTGGATGTGGTTTATTTAGACTTTCAGAAGGATTTCGGCAAGGTCTCACATAGATTACTATGTAAAGTTAAAGCACATGGGATTGCGGGTAGTGTCTTGAGATGGATAAAAAGCTTTTTCTAATTGGCAGGCAGTGATTGGCGGGCAGCGGAGTAGCACAGTGGTTAGCACAGTTGCTTCACAGCTCCAGGGTCCCAGGTTCGATTCCCGGCTTGGGTCACTGTCTGTGCGGAGTCTGTACATTCTCCCCGTGTCTGCGTGGGTTTCCTCCGGGTGCTCCGGTTTCCTCCCACAGTCCAAAGATGTGCAGGTTAAGTGGATTGGCCGTGATAGATTGCCCTTAGTGTCGAATAAGGTTAGCTGGGGTTGCTGGGTTACGGGGATAGGGTGGGAGGGATGGACTTAAGTCGGGTGCCCTTTCCAAGAATGGCCTCCTCCTGCACTGTAAATTCTATGATGATTAGTGGGGTACCGCAGGGATCTGTGCTAGGACCCCAATTGTTCACATTATATATTAATGATTTGGACCAGGGAGCTAAATATATTATCTCAAAATTTGCAGATGATACAAAGTTGGGTAGGAGGGTGAGTTGTGAGGAGGATGCAGAGATGCTTCAGCGGGATTTGGACCGGCTGAGTGAGTGGGTACACACAAGGCAGGTACAATATAATGTGGATAAATGTGAGGTTATCCACTTTAGGAGCAAAAATAGGAAGGCAGATTATTATTGAATGGGTGTAGATTGAGGGAGGCGGATACTCAGCGAGACCTTGGTGTCCTCGTGCATCAGTCGCTGAAAGTAAGCGCGCAGGTACAGCAGGCAGTAAAGAAGGCAAATGGGATGTTGGCCTTCATAGCGAGAGGATTTGAGTGCAGGAATAGAGATGTTTTACTGCAATTGTATAGGGCATTGGCGAGGCCACACCTGGAGTATTGTCTGCAGGTTTAATGAGGAAGGATGTTCTTGCTATGGAGGGAGAGCGGTGAAAGTTTATCAGCCTGATTCCTGGGATGGCGGGATTGTTGTAGGAGTGAGTAAATCAGTTAGGATTATATTAATTGGAGTTTAGAAGAGTGAGAGGGGATTTTATAGAATTTTACAAAATTCGAATAAGGTTAGACAGGGTCGATTCAGAAAGAATGTTCCCGATGGTGGGGGAGTCCAGAACTAGGGGTCATAGGTTAGGACTGAGGTGAGGAGAAAATTCTTCACCCAGAGAGTGGTGAATCTGTGGAATTCACTGTCACAGAAAGTAGTTGAGACCAAAACGTTGTATAATTTCAAGAAGGAATTAGGTATAGTTCTTGGGGCTGAAGGAATCATGGGATATGAGGGCAAGGTGGGATCAGGGTATTGAACGTGATGATCGGCCATGATCATAATGAATGGTGGAGCAGGCTCGAAGGGCCGAATGGCCTCCTCCTGCTTCTATTTCCTCAGTATCTATGAAGAGCTACTCGGAGATGGACCATGATCTGCACTTACTGGTACAAATAGCATATAATGAAGAATTAGTGTTCACCAGTCTGAAATGCAACATCAACGCATGAGCATCAATTTATTTGGTTCCATTTGTGCCAGTGATAGAATACATTCCAATCCAAGCAAAATAGAGAATATTAAAGCCACACCAACTCCTCAAGATAAGGACAATCTTCAAAGATGCCTTTCTCTCTAAGTTATTGTCTCCATACATTCCCAGATTTGCTCGAAGATCCTCACTGTTAAGGGAATTATATGAAAGGATGTGCCTGTCCTGAGGCATAACAACCAGCAATACCTCTTTGAGGCACTTCAACGGTCATCATCAGTAGCATCAACTTTGTAATTTGATGATGTTAGGGGGACAAATACCCTGGAGATAGATTCCTCACAGAAAGGTCAGGGAGCGTGCATGTTGCAAAAAGGCATTTGCTTCAAACTTTCTGACCAAAATACAATCCAACTACTCCAACGTCAAGTGGGAAACTTGCACCTTTAGAGCCAACTTTTTAGCAAAGGATTTGTGGTGGAGACGGACTATAAGACAATGGAGAAGACTTGGGGAAAGCCATTGACCAGTGCACCGGATAGCACAATCGCTTCACAGCTCCAGGGTCCCAGGTTCGATTCCAGCTTGGGTCACTGTCTGTGCGGAGTCTGCACATCCTCCCCGTGTGTGCGTGGGTTTCCTCCGGGTGCTCCGGTTTCCTCCCACAGTCCAAAGATGTGCAGGTTAGGTGGATTGGCCATGATAAATTGCCCTCAGTGTCCAAAATTGCCCTTAGTGTTGGGTGGTGTTACTGGGTTATGGGGATAGGGTGGAGGTGTTAACCTTGGGTAGGGTGCTCTTTCCAAGAGCCGGTGCAGACTCGATGGGCCGAATGGCCTCCTTCTGCACTGTAAATTCTATGATCTAAAAAAAAAAATTCTATGATCTCTTGATAACGATTGAAGATTACGACTGTGAGCAATTAAAGAAACCTCCAGACAAATTCACCACTGCAAGACGTGGGCGTACCAGCAGATTACCTTTATACTTTAGAAACTCATAGATTCATCAGTTCTATGCACCAATGTAATGATGACCAAATGTGAACATGTATTGTGAATTGTTATACTTCTTTGGAAAGGGAGAAAGTATCCTCGATAAGATAGAGAGATGTTGTAATACGTCTTTAAAGGCATCAGCATGTCATCACTAGAAGGGAACTGTGTCATGTGATCCAGTTTTAGTTTCACTTTTGCTTTGAGCAGAGCACACACGCACAGCTCTGATGTCTTCAAACTTTATAGCCATGTACAACTGTACGCATGTGCCTAGCCTTAATAAATGAACCCACAAATCGCTAATAAGTGATTGATGCCTTGTGTCTCGGACAGTAAACATATGCCCCAAGAATTATATCATTCTAATCAGATAACACTTTGAACCCTTTACACTTTTCTTGCCCACAATCCGTTTGTGTTGAAATATGATGCAATGAATGATATACAGCTCCACTCGTACCAGCCTCCCCGAACAGGCGGCGGAATGTGGCGACTAGGGGCTTTTCACAGTAACTTCATTGAAGCCTACTCGTGACAATAAGCGATTTTCATTTCATTTCAAGATCCAATCAGAGCATTAATCTCTCGGCGACCCATACTTAGCTATTCATCATTCTGTCACATTATTCCCCATATTGCTGCCAATACAGAAAGTTATCTCAAGGTCCCTTTCATAACCCCTCTCTGTTTCTTTGATTATCATAGTCATGGAATACCTACAGTGCAGAAGGAGGCCATTCGGTCCATCAAGTCTGCACTGACCCTCTGAAAGTGCACCCTTCCTGGTCCCAATCCCCCACCCTACCGCCATAATCCTGCCGAACCTGAACATCTTTGGACTGTGGGAGGAAACTGGAGCACCCGGAGGAAACCCACGCCGACACACGGGAAGAACGTGCAAACGGCACCTGCGGGATTCTCGATCGGTGGGATGCTCCGCCCGTCCGGCAGCGCACCCAGGCCCGTGGGTTTCCCCACGGCGTGGGGTGGCCCACAATGGGAAACCCTATTGGCCGGCCGCGGGAATGGAGAATCTCTCTGCCGGCTCCGGAAAACGTGGCTGGCGGGAAGGAGAATACCGCCCCACATCTATCTTTTGTCACCCACTACGCAACCCTCCCATCTGGAAGCAACCATTTGCAATCAGTGATACAGTATTTAATTGGTTATAAAACACCTTGGGATGTCCTGAGATTACAAAAGACGCTGTAGAAATGCAAGACTTTGCTTTTTCATTCTCGATTTTCCATCTGTTGTTAGTTCTACCATTTGCAAAACTGATCTAAATCTTTCTGGAAACCTTGAAGTGGTTCATGGCAGCTTAAAAATAGGGCCACTCAGCTCATTATGTCTATACTAGCTCTTTGGAAAAGCTATCCATTTAGTCCCCCTCAGCTTAGTTGTTGAACCTGCCTTCCACCACTCTTTCAGTCAGTACCTTCCAGATCCCAGCAACATCATTGGTCAACATGAAGAGGGAGGGAAGGAGGGAGGGAGGGAGGGAGAGTGAGAGGGAGGGAGGGAGGGAGGGAGAACAATCCCAGTGATGCGACCATCAATTCACTCAAAGACTCGTGTCGAAGTAAACAGTGGCTTTAATCAACTTACAACTTTGCCTACCTGCAACCGGTACATTACTGAAGGCGGTCCTGCAGGTCAGCTGCTCTGATACTTCCTATAAAGGGCGGAGCCATGGGTGGAGCTCCAACATCTCCCCCTGCGGGTGAAGCCATAAAATGGCCCATAGATGGAGCCCACAGGGTTAATATAGGCCCCCCAATAGCAGCAGAGATGTGGAGGAACAGATTGGGAAACCGGTTTTGGAAAGGTGCAGAAGTCACAGGGTAGTAGTCATGGGTGACTTCAACTTCCCAAATATTGAGTGGAAACTCTTTAGATCAAATAGTTTGGATGGGGTGATGTTTGTGCAGTGTGTCCAGGAAGCTTTTCTAACACAGTATGTAGATTGTCCGACCAGAGGGGAGGTCATATTGGATTTGGTACTTGGTAATGAACCAGGGCAGGTGATAGATTTGTTAGTGGGGGAGCATTTTGGAGGTAGTGACCACAATTCTGTGACTTTCACTTTAGTAATGGAGAGGGATGGGCGCGTGCAACAGGGCAAGGTTTACAATTGGGGGAAGGGTAAATACAATGCTGTCAGACAAGAATTGAAGTGCAGAAGTTGGGAACATAGGCTGTCAGGGAAGGACACAAGTGAAATGTGGAACTTGTTCAAGGATCAGGTACTGCGTGTCTTTGATATGTATGTCCCTGTCAGGCAGGGAAGAGATGGTCGAGTGAGGGAACCATGGTTGACAAGAGAGGTTGAATGTCTTATTAAGAGGAAGAAGGAGACTTGATGTAAGGCTGAGGAAACGAGGCTCAGACAGGGCACTGGAGGGATACAAGATAGCCAGGAGGGAACTGAAGAAAGGGATTAGGAGAGCTAAGAGAGGGCATGAAAAATCTTTGGCGGGTAGGATCAAGGAAAACCCCAAGGCCTTTTACACATATGTGAGAAATATGAGAATGACTAGAGCAAGGGTGGGTCCAATCAAGTAGTGGGAGATTGTGTATTGAGTCTGAAGAGAAAGGAGAGGTCTTGAACGAGTACTTTTCTTCAGTATTTACAAACGAGAGGGGCCATATTGTTGGAGAGGACAGTGTGAAACAGACTGGTAAGCTCGAGGAGATACTTGTTAGGAAGGAAGATGTGTTGGGCGTTTTGAAAAACTTGAGGATAGACAAGTCTCCCGGGCCTGACGGGATATATCCAAGGATTCTATGGGAAGCAAGAAATGAAATTGCAGAGCCGTTGGGAATGATCTTTTCGCCCTCACTGTCAACAGGGGTGGTACCAGGGGATTGGTGAGTGGCGAATGTCGTGTCCCTGTTCAAAAAAGGGAATAGGGATAACCCTGGGAATTACAGGCCAGTTAGTCTTACTTCGGTGGTAGGCAAAGTAATGGAAAGGGTACTGAGGGATAGGATTTCTGAGCATCTGGAAAGACACTGCTTGATTAGGGATAGTCAGCACGGATTTGTGAGGGGTAGGTCTTGCCTTACAAGTCTTATTAGCTTCTTTGAGGAGGTGACTAAGCATGTGGATGAAAGTAAAGCAGTGGATGTAGTGTACATGGATTTTAGTAAGGCATTTAATAGGGTTCCCCATGGTAGGCTTATGCAGAAAGTAAGGAGGCATGGGATAGTGGGAAATTTGGCCAGTTGGATAACAAACTGGCTAACCGATAGAAGACAGAGTGGTGGTGGATGGCAAATATTCAGCCTGGAGCCCAGTTACCAGTGGCGTACCACAGGGATCAGTTCTGGGTCCTCTGCTGTTTGTGATTTTCATTAATGACTTGGATGAGGGAGTTGAAGGGTGGGTCAGTAAATTGGCAGATGATACGAAGATTGGTGGAGTTGTAGATAGTGAGGGGGGCTGTTGTCGGCTGCAAAGAGACATAGATAGGATGCAGAGCTGGGCTGAGAACTGGCAGATGGAGTTTAACCCTGACAAGTGTGAGGTTGTCCATTTCGGAAGGACAAATATGAATGCGGAATACAGGGTTAACGGTAGGGTTCTTGGCAATGTGGAGGAGCAGAGAGATCTTGGAGTCTATGTTCATAGATCTTTGAAAGTTGCCACTCAAGTGGATAGAGCTGTGAAGAAGGCCTATGGTGTGCTAGCGTTCATTAGCCGAGGTATTGAATTTAAGAGCCGTGAGGTGATGATGCGGCTGTACAAAACCTTGGTAAGGCCACATTTGGAGTACTGTGTGCAGTTCTGGTCACCTCATTTTAGGAAGGATGTGGAAGCTTTGGAAAAGGTGCAAAGGAGATTTACCAGGATGTTGCCTGGAATGGAGAGTAGGTCTTACGAGGAAAGATTGAGGGTGCTAGGCCTTTTCTCATTAGAACGGAGAAGGGTGAGGGGCGACTTGATAGAGGTTTATAAGATGATCAGGGGAATAGATAGAGTAGACAGTCAGAGACTTTTTCCCAGGTGGAACAAACCATTACAAGGGGACATAAATTTAAGTTTAATGGTGGAAGATATAGAGGGGATGTCAGAGGTAGGTTCTTTACCCAGAGAGTAGTGGGGGCATGGAATGCACTGCCTGTGGAAGTAGGAAACGTTGAGTCGGAAACGTTAGGGACCTTCAAGCGGCTATTGGATAGGTACATGGATTATGGTAGAATAACGGGGAGTGTAGATTAATTTGTTCTTAAGGGCAGCACGGTAGCATTGTGGATATCAAATTGCTTAACAGCTCCAGGGTCCCAGGTTCGATTTCGGCTTGGGTCACTGTCTGTGCGGAGTCTGCACATCCTCCCCGTGTGTGAGTGGGTTTCCTCCGGGTGCTCCGGTTTCCTCCCACAGTCCAAAGATGTGCAGATTGGGTGGATTGGCCATGATAAATTGCCCTTAGTGTCCAAAATTCTATGATCTATGATTAACTGAGGACAAAAGTTCGGCACAACATCGCGGGCCGAAGGGCCTGTTCTGTGCTGTATTTCTCTATCTATTATAACGTAATACAGTAAACTGGTGAATTAACAGTATTTATACATTCACCACACCCAGTCTGTCCACATCACTGCAGTGTTCCTGCTGAGTGCAATTTGTTTGCATAACGACATGGTTTAATGTAGATGCGAAATACCGAGCCCCACGCACTATCCCCTCGAGTGTTACACTCAGTGTCTCCTGCACTCCAACATTGTAAGTGGCAGCACCCTTACTGGGAGTCTTGTATTGATGCTGTTATATCTGTGGGTTATTGTATTGTGGCAATGTCTCTGTCAGAACTGAGTCACGTGACATTCGCGACATCATTGGCTTCTTTGCGGGCTTTTGGCGAGTCTTGACACAAATCTTGTGCAGTGAAGACCTATTCAATAAACCTCTGTTAATCTCGCATTGAACCTACATGTTTCTGCAATCCTATTTGTACTGTTGGTCTAAAGATACAACATGGGCTGGATTCTCTGATTGGGAGACTTTGGGAGCGGTTTAACGGCCGTGTCGCACTGGCCCTTTAAATCGTGGGAACAGCGCCGGGCTCCGATTGGTTTGTGATCGAACTGGCCCGCTCCCGTTGGCAAGATGAGGATCCCGCTGCAGAGTGGTGAGAAACCAATAAACACTAATTAAAGCTGATGCGCGATCAATAACCGCTGAAACGAAGGAATAGTCCGAATTGAAGGCTTTAACCTACAAGGTGTTTCCCCAGAAAGAAGGCCGGCTGCTGGGAAACACGGGTTCTTATACCCCGCCTCATTGGGCGGAGCTACCTTACGTCCCGACCAATGAAAAGCAAACACTTGGGCCAATGAGCAGCGGGCCTTCTCCACCAATGGTAGCTCACACTCCCAGGTATCGTAGTACCTCTAGTCATACTACCACAAAAGCCAATCTCCATCACATTAACGGGAACGACCCCCTATCTAACAGCCTCCGTGATCTAACCGTCTCCCCCCAGCAAGTGGTCAGGCAGGCGCCGATGAATACACCTTTTTCAAAATTTGAAGCTAACAGAATGGATGGTGGCTGTGAGGTTTCGAGAAGGTGACTAGCCATCCTCGCTCCCGGGCAATGAGCCCGGGAGACTGGGGTTGCGGCCACGGTGCTCGGAGGGGAGGCCCAAGGGGGGAATGGTGCTGGGGGGGGGAAAACGAGGGAGGGGTGATGAGACCCCTGGGGGGGGTGGGGGGTAGGCCTCGATTGGTGGGGGTGGGGGAAGTGGACTGCCATCGGTGATAGGGTCGCCCCTGGAGGGTTGGGGGAGGGTGGGTGCGGAGTCGGTGTCCGGTGGGGGGGAGTCCCAGCACCCGCGGGTCCACAATGCCAACCTCTGGATTGTCCCCACCCATAATGGGGGTAGCTGCAGTTACTATATTAAAGAAAATAACTGCGGATGCTGAATCTGCGAAGCCAAACACAGACTAGGTGATCACATGGCTGAGCATTTTCGGTCCGTGCACATGAAATGAAATCATAGAATTTACAGTGCAGAAGGAGGCCACCCGGCCCATCGAGTCTGCACCGGCCCCCGGAAAGACCACCCTACCCAAGGTCAACACCTCCACCCTACCCCCATAACCCAGTAACCCCACCCAACACGAAGGGCAATTTTGGACACTAAGTTCAATTTATCATGGCCAATCCACCTAACCTGCACATCTTTGGACTGTGGGAGGAAACCGGAGCACCCGGAGGAAACCCACGCACACACGGGGAGAACGTGCAGACTCTGCACAGACAGTGACCCAGCCGGGAATCGAACCTGGGACCCTGGCGCTGTGAAGCAATTGTACTGTCCACAATGCTACCGTGCTGTCCATGAAATGAAAATGAAATGAAATGAAAATCGCTTATTGTCACAAGTAGGCTTCAAATGAAGTTAATATGAAAAGCCCCTAGTCACCACATTCCGGCGCCTGTTCGGGGAGGCTGGTACATTCAGCAGGTTCAGCACCCTGACCTTCCCGTTGCTTACCATTTTAACAAAAGACCCTGCTCCCATGCCCACATGTCTGTCCTTGGCCTGCTGCAATGTTCCAGTGAAGCGCAATGCAAACTGGAGGAACAACATCTCATCTTCCAGTTAGGCACGCTACAGCCTTCCGGCCTGAACATCGAATTCAACAATTTCAGATGGTCAGCCCCACCTCGACCCATTTGTTTTCATCCCATTTCATTTTAACTGTCTTTTTCCATTTCTTTCTTTTTTAATATATATTTAACCCCCCCCCCCAATCTTATCCACCTTTCCTTAACCTTTCTCTGCTTTGCTCCCGCCCCCCCCCCCCCCCCCCCCCCCCCCACACCTACAGTTCATCCTCTGATGTTAGTTTTCCTGCTGTTTGACCTTTCACATCTTTTGTCCTCTCTGGGGACTGCCATTAGCACTCTTTCGCCTTGGTATCTGTGGCTATCAGCACCCGGTTTCCCTGGGTTTCTGTGGCTATGACTCATCTTTCATTCTCACTCCACAGTATAAATATTTCCCACTTTCTCTGTCTGTTAGCTTTGACAAAGGGTCATCGGACTCGGAACGTTAGCTCTTTTCTCTCCCTACAGATGCTGCCAGACCTGCTGAGATTTTCCAGCATTTTCTCTTTCGTAGCTGCAGCCACTGCTTGCCTATCCCACCAATCACCCATAATCCCCACAAACCGTGGCAACCTCCACAGCAGTTGAATCACTTGTCAAGAGGAAGAAGGAGGCTTATGTGAAGATGAGACGTGATGGTTCAGTTGGGTCGCTTGAGAGTTACAAGTTAGCTAGGAAGGCTCTAAAGAGAGAGCTAAGAAGAGCCAAGCGAGGACATGAGAAGTCTTTGGCAGGTAGGATCAAGGATAACCCTAAAGCTTTCTATAGGTATGTCAGGAATAAAAGAATGACTAAGGTAAGAGTAGGGCCAGTCAAGGAGTGTAGTGGGAAGTTGTGCGTGGAGTCCGAGGAGATAGGAGAGGTGCTAAATGAGTATTTTTTGTCAGTATTCACACAGGAAAAAGACAAAGTTGTCGAGGAGAATACTGAGATACAGGCTACTAGACTAGAAGGGCTTGAGGTTCATAAGGAGGAGGTGTTAGCGATTCTGGAAAGTGTGAAAATAGATAAGTCCCCTGGGCCGGATGGGATTTATCCTAGGATTCTCTGGGAAGCTAGGGAGGAGATTGCTGAGCCTTTGGCTTTGATCTTTAAGTCATCTTTGTCTACAGGAATAGTGCCAGAGGACTGGAGGATAGCAAATGTTGTCCCCTTGTACAAGAAGGGGAGTAGAGATAACCCTCGTAACTATAGACCAGTGAGCCTTACTTCTGTTGTGGGAAAAGTCTTGGAAAGGTTTATAAGAGATAGGATGTATAATCATCAGGAAAGGAATAATTTGATTAGAGATGGTTTTGTGAAGGGTAGGTCGTGCCTCACAAACCTCATTGAGTTCTTCGAGAAGGTGACCAAACAGGTGGATGAGGGTGAAACAGTTAATGTGGTGAATATGGATTTCAGTAAAGCGTTTGATAAGGTTCCCCATGGTAGGCTATACAGAGGCATGGGATTCAGGGTGATTTAGCAGTTTGGGTCAGAAATTGGCTAGCTGATAGAAGACAAAGAGTGGTGGCTGATGGGCAATGCTCTGACTGGTGTCCAGTTACTAGTGGTGTGCCACAAGGATCTGTTTTGGGGCCGTTGCTGTTTGTCATTTTTATAAATGACCTGGAGGAGGGCGTAGAAGGATGGGTGAGTAAATTTGCAGATGACACTAAAGTCGGTGGAGTTGTGGACAGTGCAGAAGGATGTTACAAGTTACAGAGGGACATAGATAAGCTGCAGAGCTGGGCTGATAGGTGGCAAATGGAGTTTAATGCAGAAAAGTGTGAGGTGATTCATTTTGGAAGGAATAACAGGAAGACAGAGTACTGGGCTAATGGGAAGATTCTTGGTAGTGTGGACGAGCAGAGAGATCTCGGTGTCCATGTCCATAGGTCCCTGAAAGTTGCCACCCAGGTTGAGAGGGTTGTTAAGAAGGTGTACGGTGTGTTAGCTTTTATTGGTAGAGGAATTGAGTTTCGGAGCCATGAGGCCATGTTGCAGTTGTACAAAACTCTGGTGCGGCCGCATTTGGAGTACTGTGTGCAGTTCTGGTCGCCACATTATAGGAAGGATGTGGAAGCATTGGAAAGGGTACAGAGGAGACTTACAAGAATGTTGCCTGGTATGGAGTGACGATCATATGAGGAAAGGCTGAAGGACTTGAGGCTGTTTTCGTTAGAGAGAAGAAGGTTAAGAGGGGACTTAATTGAGGCATACAAGATGATCAGAGGATTAGATAGGGTGGACAGTGAGAGCCTTTTTCCTCGTATGGTGATGTCCAGCACGAGGGGAAATAGCTTTAAATTGAGGGGAGATAGATATCGGACAGATGTCAGAGGCAGTTTCTTTACTCAGAGAGTAGTAAGGGCGTGGAATGCCCTGCCTGCAACAGTAGTGGACTCGCCAACACTAAGGGCATTTAAATGGTCATTGGATAAACATATGGACGATAAGGGAATAGTGTAGATGGGCTTTAGAGGGGTTTCACAGGACGGTGCAACATCGTGGGCCGAAGGGCCTGTACTGTGCTGTAATGTTCTATGTTCTATGTTCAAATGGATTCCCATTGGTAGGCGTGCCATTTCGCAAGTGAAAGTTACTGCTTAATATCCCAATCAAACCGAGACGCCTGGACACTTTGCCTGAACACCTGAACACCCAATAGCTGGGCACCAGCACTGGGGACATCCCTAAAAGCAGAGGGTGGGTGTGTGGACTGGGGAGGGAGCCAGAGCCTGGTCCAGGTAACGTTACCATTGGGATCTGGGGTACAGGGTCTGGGGTCTGGTGCCCGTGGGCTCCCGCTGCGGCTGGGAGCTTGTGTACAGACCGTGTTGGGTGGCACCCTGAGGGATGGCCGGGGATGCGGTGCGGTGGGGGGGGGGAGGAGCCATGGGGGAACCAGACGGTACTGACCTGGAAGCCATAACCGGACAGCCAGATGCCGGAGAAGGCAGCGGCTACAGTGTCGACAGAGACTCGAGGCAGCGGCCCATGTGCAGGGGCCCACCCCCCACACACAGAGGACCCGGTTCTCCATCAGGCCAGGGAGGGGAACCAAAGGGGGGAGGCTGGCGAGGGTCCAGGGTGGACCAGCATCGCTGGTCGTTTGGGTAGATGGAGGACAGCATGTGCCACAGGAGGCTCCACTTCGACAAGGGACGGTGCAGCACCTGTGACATGTCCTTGTTACTTGGCACCAAGCGGAGGAGGAGGATACCCGCTCCCGATGGCCGCCAAGGTCACCACAGCCCCAAACGTCTGTGCCTCAGGATCATTCCAGGGCTCGAGTCACGGACGCCCTGTCTGCCCGGGCAGCGAACTATATAAACTTTCATTGCTGCCTCACGGCGCCGAGGCCCCAGGTTCAATCCCGGCTCCGGGTCACTGTCCGTGTGGAGTTTGCACATTCTCCCCGTGTCTGCGTGGGATTCACCCCCACAACGGGCAGCATGGTAGCATAGTGGTTAGCACAATTGCTTCACAGCTCCAGGGTCCCAGGTTCGATTCCCGGCTTGGGTCACCAGCCTGGATGGGTCGGCACCGTCGGGTGGTAATCCTGTGGGAGAATGGGCATGTGGTCAGTGATAGGAATGGATCATCATGCTGACACGAAGCACACACGTGTGACAGGTCGTCTGGGTGAGGGCCAGTGGATACCCATCTGTTCAGCACAGGCCAATCCCAACGTCGGAGTCCGATCTGTCCTCAGCCACTCCCGCAACGTCCAGGGCCCGTTCCTCGTAGGGGGTGAGGACTCTGCTGGGCGCCACCCTGCCGTCCGTCTGGGCTCTCCACCTGTTGTGGGTCAGCTTCTGTCGTGGGGATGCAGAGAGGGAATTGTGAGCTGCATGCTTCACACATCGCAGGGGTGGGCGACTGGGCATGGGGGGGCGGGGGGGGGCGGTGACAAGCATGGGCACCACTGTTGGGCATGGGTGGGCTGGGGCACGGTTTGGTGTTGGGCGGGGGCGGTGCCAGGCACATGGGGCAGGATTCGTGTTGATGCCGTCGTAAACGCCTGAGCGTTTTACTACAGCATCATCTGGTCCCTCGGAGCAGGGATCCTGCACTGCACTACGGACCAGAACGGCACTGGAGCGCTTCACGCAGCTCCAGCTGCTGATACGGGTGCCAGCACGGCCAGCGCAGGTCCGCGCATGCGCACCACAGCCGGCGGGAGTTTGCGCATGTGCGGCAGGGCCGGCACGCGTTCGCGCATGCACGCCAGGGCCGGCACGCGTTCGCGCATGCACGCCAGGGCCGGCACGCGTTCGCGCATGCACGTGGGTTGCCTTTTCCGCGCCGGCCCCCGGGCAACATGGGTGGGATTCTCCGGCCCCGTGCTAGGTTGGAGAATCGGCGTGGGGGGGGGGGGGGGGGGGGGGGGGCGCGAATCACGCGACGCCGCTCCGACGCCGTTCTGCCGATTCTCTAAGTGCCCGCTGAGTTCGGCCGAGTCCCACGGGCGCCGTTCGCGTGTGGTCCTATCTGGCGGGACCTCGCCGTTCATACTATGGGGACCGTCCTGGTGTGGGGGAGGGGGGGATCCGATTCAGGAGTGGGGGGGGGGGGGCCTCCATGGTGGCCCGGCCTGCGATCAGGACCTACCGATCGGCAGGTGGGCTTATCCGGGGGGGGGGGGGCTACAGGGCCGGTTTTAAGCCTATTTGACCAATTTCATCAAATTGGGCCCTGCACCTTAAGGGGGCCCCGCGCCAGCGGCGACAGAGTTACCGTTTGAAGCCTTTTCTGTATTCTAAGAGGAACTATAGGGTAGTTTTTACTTTTGGGGAACGCACCGCATTACCGTCGACAAATCCTTCAGCCCTGCGCCGCCAAATCCTTCCGCCCGGGTAAGTAAGTTTCAAAATTTTAGTATATCAAGCATTTAATGGGTTTTTTTGTTAAAGAAGAGCATACTACACGAAATATAAACATACATAAATTTTTACTTTTGCTAGTGAGAGATCATCAATTTGAACCTTGTCTATCTTTTATCAGTCAGAGCTAATCTCTCAGCATCAAATCCCATATAACCAGCACAGGATGTCCCTCAAATGTAGCGATAAAAATGTAGCAAATAACTGAAATGACTATCTCCCTCAATGTAACAAACAACATGTAGCAAAGGGCTATGGGCAAAATACACCTAAGTGTAACAATTTAACAGCATAAAACTGGCTGTTGTTCAAATATAGCTTAGTCATACATAGACAGTAACCAGTCAGTCATGGAAGGGCTTGCATTTAACTAGCACCTTTCATGGTTTAAGGCCAACAAAGGTCTTTCTTAGGGCAGTCCCTGTCACAATTTAGGAGACGCAGCAACCGATTTTCATACGGCAAAATCCCAAAGACAGCACTTGTATAAATAACCAGATAATATGTGTAAATGACGCTGGGTTAAGAAAATTCGTATTTTGCTCCTGTCTTCACAAAAGAAGACATGAATAATATCCCAGAAGTTAGGAGAAACACAAGTTTCAATGAGCTGAAGGAAACCACTATATGTAGAGAAATGGTTTGGGGGAAATTATTGAGACGGATGAATCTCCAGGGCCGGATAATCTTCATTCCAGAGCACTTCAGGAAGTGGCCCTGGAAATAGTTGATCCATCGGTGGTCATTTTCCCAAATTCCTTGGACTCTGAAATGGTTCCTGCAGATTGGAGGGCAGCAAATGTAACCCCGCTATTAAAAAGGGAGCTAGAGAGAAAACATGGAGACTAATGTTGGTAGTAGGGAAGTTGCTGGAGTCCATTATCAAGGATTTCATAGCACAGTGTTTGGAAAGCAGTGATACAATCAGACAAAGCAAGGATTTACGAAAGGGAAATCATGCTTGACAAATCTACTAAATCTTTGAAGATGTAACTCGTAGAATTGACCAGGGAGAATCAATGGATGTCGCTTATTTGAACATTCAGTAGGCTTTCGACAAGGTACCACATAGCAGATTACTATGTAAAGGTAAAGTACATGGGATTACGAGTAGTGTCTTGAGATAGATAGACAGTTGGTTAGCAAACAGGAAGAAAAATGTTGGAATAAATGGGTCTTTTTACGATTGACAGGCAGTTACTAGTGGGGTACCACAGGGATCTGTGCTAGGATCCCAACTGCTCACATTATATATTCATGATTTGGACAGGCGGCACGGTGGCGCAGTGGTTAGCACTGCTGTCTACGGCGCTGAGGACCCGGGTTCGATCCCAACCCCGGGTCACTGCCCGTGTAGAGTTTGAACATTTTCCCCGTGTTTGCGTGGGTTTCACCCCCACAACCCAAAAGATGTGAAAGTTAGGTGGATTGGCCACGCTAAATTGCCCCTTAATTGGAAAAAAAATAATTGGGTACTCAAAGTGTTTTTAAAAATTAATGATTTGGGCAAGGGAACTAAATGTATTATCTCCAAATTTGCAGATGATACAAAGTTGGGTGGGAGGGTGAGCTGTGAGGAGGATGCAGAGATACTTTAGTGGGATTCAGACAGGCTGAGTGAGTGGGCACATGCATGGCAGATGCAGTATAATGTGGATAAATGTGAGATTATTTGCTTCCGTAGCAAAAATAGGAAGGCAGATTATTATTCAATGGGTGAATTGAGAGAAGTGGATACTCAGCGAGACCTTGGTGTCCTCGTGCATCAGTCGCTGAAAGTAAGCGCCCAGGTACAGCAGACAGTAAAGAAGGCAAATGGGATGTTAGCCTTCATAGCGAGAGGATTAGGAATCGGGATGATTTACTGCAATTGTATCGGCCATTGGCGAGGCCACACCTGGAGTATTGTGGGCAGGTTTGGTCCCCTTATCTGAGGAAGTATGTTCTTGCTATGGAGGGAGAGCAGCGAAGGTTTACCAGGCTGATTCCTGGGATGGTGGGACTGTCATATGAGGAGAGACTAAAAGGTTGGGATTATATTAATTTGAGTTTCGAAGAGTGAGAGGGAATCTCATCAAAACTTATAAAATTCTAACAGGATTAGACAGGGTAGATTCAGAAAGAATGTTCCCGATGGTGGGGGAGTCCAGAACTAGGGGTCATAGTTTGAGGATAAGAGGGTAAACCTTTTAGGACTGAGGTGAGGAGAAATTTCTTCACCCAGAGAGTGGTGAATCTGTGGAATTCACTACCACAGAAAGTAGTTGAGGCCAAAACGTTGTGTAATTGCAAGAAGGAATTAGATATAGCTCTCGGGGCTGAAGGAATCATGGGATATGGGGGGGGGGGAAGGCAGGATCAGGGCATTGATCATAATGAATGGTGGAGCCGGCTCAAAGGGCCGAATGGCCTCCTCCTGCCTCTATTTTCTGTGCCTGGTTCTCGGTGTAAGCTCAGCTCTTGGAGGGCATGACTCGCCGGAAGGAGGTGCCCAATGTTGTGTACATCCATGTCCACGGAGCCCTGGAGTTCCTGGACTCCCTTCTCCGCGTTTTCACATGTGAGGGATAATCCTGTGGCCTTTTTTAAGTCCAGAGAAGATTCTGCCAACAACTTAGGTTGGCTCACCCTGTTGTTTATGCCACACATGAGGTGGTCTCGCAGCATCTCTGGAAGGGATGGCCCATAGTCACAATGCTCGGCCAGCTCTCGTAGGCACATCGGGAATTCCGTGACCGACTTCCCCGGAGTTCGTCCGGCCGTGTTGAACCTGCACCGATGGTCTGGGGTCATAATGGTCTATCAACAGTCCTCCCAGTTCATAGAACATAGAACAGTACAGCACAGTACAGGCCCTTCGGCCCACGATGTTGTGCCGACCACTTATCCTAATCTAAGAGCAACCTACCCTACACCCCTTCAATTTACTGCTGTCCATGTGCCTGTCCAAGAGTCGCTTAAATGTCCCGAATGACTCTGACTCCACCATCTCCGCTGGCAGAGAATTCCACACACCCACCACTCTCTGTGTAAAGAACCGACCCCTGAAATCTCCCCTATCCCTTCCTCCAATCACCTTAAAATTATGTCCCCTCGTGACAGCCATTTCCACCCTGGGGAAAAGTCTCTGGCTATCCACTCTATCCATGCCTCTCATCACCTTGTACACCTCTATCAAGTCACCTCTCTTCCTCCTTCTCTCCAGCGAGAAAAGCCCTAGCTCCCTCAACCTTTCTTCATAAGACATGCCCTCCAGTCCAGGCAGCATCCTGGTAAATCTCCTCTGTACCCTCTCCAAAGCATCCACATCCTTCCTATAATGAGGCAACCAGAACTGGACACAATATTCCAAGTGTGGTCTAACTAGGGTTTTATAAAACTGCAGCAAAACCTCGCGGCTCTTAAACTCAATCCCCCTGTTAATGAAAGCCAACACACCATACGCCTTCTTAACAACCCTATCAACCTGGGTGGCAACTTTGAGGGATCTATGTACGTGGACCCCAAGATCCCTCGGTTCCTCCACACTTCCAAGAATCCTGTCTTTAACCCTGTATTCAGCATTCAAATTCCACCTTCCAAAATGAATCACGTCACATTTATAAATTCATAAAGGGTCTTTGAATCCGTGGCCGTCGGGTAGGTGAAGTTTTTGATCGCACTAAAGTTTGGGGCCCCCCAGGCGGTCAGGGGTATTACCTTTTGTGGTTCGTCTCCTGTAATTGCATTTGCCTGAAAGAAATACAGCATCCGTTCAGCTTTCTGGGCCCAATCTCCTACACCTGAATCGGAAGTCTCAAACTCCCGAAATGCGGCATTTTTAAACTTGCTCTGACCTTGTTCTTGCGCTGAGGAATTCACTGTCCGGAGGTCCGGAATCACGGCAGTAGTTTTCCCCTCGTCGCCAGTATAAAATATTCAGGAGGCCCGAGAAGGTTATCCAACGAAGGTTTATTTGCTGAACAAAATTAAAGGCCGCAAAAAGACCTACAGCACGTAGGCCCCAGCCGGGACTGCCGATCATGCCGGTCCCAATCCGGGCCGGCTTTTCAGTGGTTGGTTCACACGAGTCCCATCTGCTCGGCCTCCACCTCTCAGCAGGGGAGTTCATACTCCGTGCGCCCCACGGGGTGATCAATTGGCTCGATTGAGGGCTGTGACACAATCAGAGGCTGATTATCCCCTGCGTTTGTGGCTGATAGGCTCAACTCTGCAAATGCAGAGTGAAATCAGACTCTGGTTAGACGGGGCAGCAGGGTAGCATGGTGGTTAGCATAAATGCTTCACAGCTCCAGGGTGCCAGGTTCGATTCCCGGCTGGGTCACTGTCTGTGTGGAGTCTGCACGTCCTCCCGCTGTGTGCGTGGGTTTCCTCCGGGTGCTCCGGTTTCCTCCCACAGTCCAAAGATATGCAGGTTAGGTGGATTTGCTATGCTAAATTGCCCTTAGTGTCCAAAAAGGTTAGGTGGGGTTACAGGGATAGGGTGGATGCGTGGATAGGGTGCTCTTTCCAAGGGCCGGTGCAGACTCGATGGGCCGAATGGCCTCCTTCTGCACTGCAAATTCAGGGGGGGGGGGGGTTTGTTGGGTTACGGGTATAGGGTGGATATGTGGGTTTGAGTAGGGTGATCATGGCTCGGCACAACATTGAGGGCCGAAGGGCCTGTTCTGTGCTGTACTGTTCTATGTTCTATGTTCTGATTGGATGGGATCCAAAGAGCAGGGAGGTAAGTAGCAGCTGGCGCGCGCGCACAGGACCGCGAGGCGAGAGAGAGAGAGGAGCGACATGCCCCGATGAGAACACGGTGTGGTGTGGGAGGCTGGGGTCTGCCCCGGCAGCAGTGCGAACACCCCCCCCCCCCCCCCCCCGGGGGGTTATGGGGGGAGGGGGAGTTTGTGAGAGGGTTGTGGGAGGGAGAGTTTTAGGGCCCGGGCCACTTAACTTCACTCGGACCCAGGTATTCAAAATGATCAGAGGGTTAGATAGGGTGGACAGCGAGAGCCTTCTCCCGCGGATGGAGGTGGCTAGCACGAGGGGACATCGCCTTAAATTGAGGGGTAATAGATATAGGACAGAGGTCAGAGGTGGGTTTTTTACGCAAAGAGTGGTGAGGCCGTGGAATGCCCTACCTGCAACAGTAGTGAACTCGCCAACATTGAGGGCATTTAAAAGTTTATTGGATAAGCATATGGATGATAAGGGCATAGTGTAGGTTAGATGGCCTTTAGTTTTTGACTTCCCATGTCGGTGCAATATCGTGGGCCGAAGGGCCTGTACTGCGCTGTATCGTTCTATGTTCTATGTTCTATGTCTTTTTAAAATTAATTCTTGGGATGAGGGCATTGCTGGCTTGGCCAGTATTTATTGCCCATTCCGAGTTGCTCTTGCAAAGGTGGTGGTGAGCTGCCTTCTTGGCCTGCTGCCGTCCATGTGTAGGCACACCCACCGTGCTGTTAGGGAGGGAGTTCCAGGATTTTTACCCAGCGGCAGTGAAGGAACAGCGATGTATTTCCAAGTCAGGGTGGTGAGTGACTGGGAGGGGAATCTCCAGGTGGTGGTGTTTCCAGGTATCTGCTGCTCTTGTCCTTCTAGATGGCAGTGGTCATGGGTTTGGAAGGTGCAGCCCAATGAGCCTTGGTGAGTTCCTGCAGTGCAGCTTGTAGATGGTACACACGGCTGCTACTGTGCATCGGTGATGGAGGGAGTGAATATTTAAGGTGGTGGATGGTGTATTGATCAAGCGGGGCTGCTTTGTCCTGGATGGTGTCGAGCTTATTGAGTGTTGTTGGAGCTGCACTCATCCAGGCAAGTGGAGAGTATTCCATTACACTCCTGACTTGTGCTTGGTAGATGGTGGACAGGCTTTTGGGGGCCAGGAGGTGAGTTATTCGCTGAAACTTCCCAGCCTCTGACCTGCTCTTGCAGCCGCAGTATGTATAAGGCTAGCCCAGTTCAGTTCCTGGTCAATGCTGACTCCCAGGATGATGAAAGTGGGGGATTCAGTGATGGTAAGGTGAGGGGGAAAATAGTTATGGGCTGCACAGCAGCACAGTGGTTAGCACTGTCGCTTCACAGCGCCAGAATCCCTGGTTCGATTCCCGGCTTGGGTAACTGTCTGTGCGGAGTCTGCACGTTCTCCCCGTATCTGCGTGGGTTTCCTCCGGGTGCCCCGGTTTCCTCCCACAAGTCCCGAAAGCTGTGCTGTTAGTTAATTTGGACATTCTGAATTCTCCCTTTGTGTATCCGAACAGGCGACTCGAGGATTTTCACACTAACTACATTGCAGTGTTAATGTAAGCCTACTTGCGACAATAATGATTATTATTATAGATTCTCTCTTGTTGGGTATGGTCATTGCCTGGCACCTGTGTGGAATGAATGCTGCTTATCAGCCCAAGCCTGAAGGTTGTCCACCTTGCTGTCCATGGGCATGAACTGTTTCAGTAACTGAGGAGTTACGAATGGTGCTGAACATTGTGCGGTCGTCAGCGAACATCCCCACTTCTGACCTTCTGATGGAGGAAAGGTGCTTGGTGAAGCAGCTGAAGATGGTTGGGCCTAGGACCCTATTCTCCAACTCCAACCACCGCAACCAGCTTCCTTTGTGCCAGGTATGACTCCAACCAGCGGAGAGTTTCCCCCCTGATTCCCACTGACTCCAGTTTAGCTCGGGCTCCTTAACGCCACACTCGGTCAAATAGCACTGATCCTGGTATGAGCCAGTTCTGGCGAGCCGCTGAACATCGATAAGGATGAAGAATGTGGGGAGTGTTGTGTGTCCGCTCACACGTTACAAACTAAATCTGTGGGTGTCTTATCAGAGTTGTGGGCTGGAGGAGATCAGTGTCAGGACATTGTTCGAGCTGATAAATGTTTCATTGTGCTGTCAGCTGCTGCTGTTGTTCCCGAGACTCCGATAGCATCTCGGAGCAGAGATTACTTCGTCCAGTTTTACGCTGACTTCTGCGAAATGAAAGGCGTTGCCTTTGCAATCGTGACCTTGAACCCTCCGTGCGAGGATGAACACTGAACGTTCTTGTTGACGTTGAAAGGGCATCGTCTTCACGAATGGGGACCAGCTAGCAGTTCTGATTGTTCACTCTCGCAGACGCAACTGCAGGTGTCAGTGGCCCATTGATGGAATACTCTGAGCCTCCTGAAGCAATGGAATCTCACCTTCTGGCGGCGAACCATGTGGTGGGGTCCCAGTGGAGTTTACCACCGTCTGCACAACACTCTCAGGCGGAGGTGCTGCCAGTTCGTAGTCCCACCAGCAATTTCAGGGGTTTTAGTCCACACAGAACCCTTGCACCAAAACAGATACAATTACATTAGAAGCAGTTCAGTGACGGTTCACCTGACTTATCCCTGGGGTGAAGAGGTTATCTTACGAGGAAAAGTTGTGCAGGTTGGGCCTCAATGGAGTTTAGAGAAACGAGAGGCGATGTTAGTGAAACATAGAAGATCCTGAGAGGGCTTGACAGGGTGGTAACCAGAGGATGTTTGCCATTGTGTGGCCCCTTCCAGCAGTCGTTGCCGGATGGGGTCCGATGCAATGCCTGTAACAAAGCATGGGCAGCTCGGTAGCATGGTGGTTAGCATAAATGCTTCACAGCTCCAGGGTCCCAGGTTCGATTCCCGGCTGGGTCACTGTCTGTGCGGAGTCTGCACGTCCTCCCCGTGTGTGCGTGGGTTTCCTCCGGGTGCTCCGGTTTCCTCCCACAGTCCAAAGATGTGCGGGTTAGGTGGATTGGCCATGCGAAATTGCCCTTAGTGTCCTAAAAAAAATAAGGTTAATGGGGGGGTTGTTGGGTTACTGGTATAGGGTGGATACGTTGGCTTGAGTAGGGTGATCATTGCTCGGCACAACATCGAGGGCCGAAGGGCCTGTTCTGTGCTGTACTGTTCTAAGTTCTAAGTTCTAAAGGCATCGCGCATGAGTAAGTCAGAGTGTTCTGTGGCTGTGAGGGCCCGGCAGTCGCAGTCTCGTACCAGAGGTATAAGGGCCCTCCAGAAGTCCTCAATCGACTCACCCGGCTGCTGGACGCGAGTAGAGAGTAGATGTCTCGCAAACAGGGTGTTCGTCGACTGTGCATAGTTCTCCTTGAGCAGTTCCATAGCTCTGGCGTAGTCAGGCGCATCTCGAATTAGCGGAAAGACACTGGAGCTAAGTCTGGAGTACAGGAGTTGTCTTTTTTGAGCCTCCGTCGGGGGAGAGTCTGCTGAAGAGATGTAGGCCTCGAAGACTGCGAGCCAGTGAACAAAGTCTTTCCTGGCGTGAGGCGACTGCGGATCCAGCTGCAGACGGTCAGGCTTGATCCTGATGTCCATGGTGTAAGGAAAATCACACAGCAATAAATTGTGGCGCTAACAATTGCACACAAAGACTCGAGACACGTACAATCGAGGCTTTATTGCTGTGTGATGCTATTCCTCCGGCGGCAGCTGTAGAATAGGATCTCAGTGACTCACACGCATATTTATACACAAGTTCCCTGTGGGCGGAGCTAGCCGGCAGGGGCTTACCGGAGGAACCTGTATTACAGGTACGGCCATACATCCCCCTACTGCAAGTACACATCACTACAGTGGTTATATCACCACATTGGGAACATCATTTAAGAATAAGATGGCAGGGCAGCACGGTGGCCTAGTGGTTAGCACAACCGCCTCACGGCGCTGAGGTCCCAGGTTCGATCCCGGCTCTGGGTCACTGTCCGTGTGGAGTTTGCACGTTCTCCCCGTGTCTGTGTGGGTTTCGCCCCCACAACCTAAAAATGTGCAGAGTAGGTGGATTGGCCACGCTAAATTGCCCCTTAATTGGAAAAAATAATTGGCTAATCTAAATTTAAAAGAAAAAAAAGAAAAAAAAAAAGAATAAGATGGCGATGAGGAGAATTTATTTTTTTCAGAAGGTCGTTAGTCCGTGGAATTCTCACCCCAGAGAGCAGCTGAGACTGGGTGATTCAAGATATTGTAGGCAGAGTTAGATGGATTTTTGATAGACGAGGGAGTCAAGGATTATTGGGAGGCGGACAGAGAGGGAAGTGAGCTTGAGACCACATTCAGATCAGCCATGATCTTATTGAATGCTGCAGTACGTTTGAAGGGCTGAATGGCCCACCCCTGTTCCTGAGTTTTTATGTTGCAATGCCGCCGAGGGGTGGCATGGTGGCACCGTGGTTACCAATGCTTCCTGACAGCACCAGGGACCCCGGTTCGATTCCAGCCTTGGACGATTGTCTGTGTGGAGTTTGCACATCCTCCCTGTGTCCCCCACAGATGTGTGGGTTAGGTGGATTGGCCATGCCAAATTGCCCCTTCGTGTCCAAAGATGTGTCGGTTTGGTGGGGTTATGGGGAGGGGGGATGGGCTTCGATAGGGTGATCTTTCGGAGGGTCGCTGCAGCCTGGATGGGCCGAATGGACTCCTCTACACTGTAGGGATCCCATGTTCCTATCGCTCACCCTGACCTAATGACCTGCAGACCAACCACACACAAACATCGAATGCACTTACAGATCCACCCCTCGGCCACATTTTGGAAAATTGGACCAAAAAACGGTGTTCCTTCTCCCGGCATATAAGCAGAAAGGTATGCGGCAGAATTTGGTTAAGACGGTTGTGCGGTTCAGGTCCGAGGCAATGGAAGGCCTCCCACGTCATTGCTTGGGGGTCAGCGGACTGGTCCACATTTAAGAATTCAGCGACCAAACTAAATGAGTGTGCCACCACCGTCACAGACTTCATCCGTAAGTGTGTAGAAGACTGCGTGGCAAAGGAGGTAGTACGTACGTTCCCCAACTGGAAACCATGGCTCAATCACCAGATTGACTCCCTACTGAAGGCCAGGTCTGAGGCGTTCAAGACAGGTAACCCTGACCTATACAAGAAATCCAGGTACGACCTCTGCAAAGACATCAGGGTTCCCAAGAGAGAATATCAGACCAAGCTAGAGTCACAGGCTAATGGAATGGACTCTCGTCGGTTGTGGCAAGGCTTAAACAACATAATGGTCTACAAAGCAAAGCCGAGTAGAATCTCTGGCAACAGAGCACCCCTCCCCCGATGGACTCAATGCATTCTATGCTTCTTTCGAGCAGGTAGCCAACAAACAGTTGTCAACTGCCCCAGCAGCCTCGGCCACACCCATACTGACCGTCACAGCTTCCGAAGTCAGATCGGCCTTCTTGAAAGTGAACCCTCAGAATGCAATGGGTCCTGATGGAGTCCCTGATCGTGCGCTCAGATCCTGCATGGAACAACTGCCAGATGCGTTCACGGACATCTTCAACCTGGTCCAACTCTGTTCCGAGGTTCCCACCTGCTTCAAGACGGCCACCATCGTACTGGTGCAAAGAAGAACCAGGCAACGTGCCTCAACGACTACCAGACGTTGGCCTTGACACCGATCATTATGAAGTTCTTCGAGAGGTCGGTCATGAGGTACATCAACACCATACTCCCAGAATGCAATGATCCACTGTAATTCGCATACCGCCGTAACCGGTCCACAGCAGACGTCATCTCCCTGGCCCTATACCCACCCCTGGAGCATTTCAGGGACTCCTACTTCAGACTCCTATTGATTGGCTACAGCTCTGCCTTCAACACCGTAAACCCAGCCAAGCTCATACCAAAACGCCAAAACCTAGGACTTGGCTCCTCCCTCTGTAACTGGATACTCGACTTCCTGACCCATAGACCACAATCAGTAAGAATAAACAACACCTCCTCCACAATAGTTCTCAATACTGTGATCCCGCAAGGCTGCATACTTAGCCCCCTACTACTTTCAAGAAAAACACAACAACCAATACTTCCTCAGGAAACTAAGGAAATTAACATGTCCATATTGACTCTTACCAATTTTTACAGATGTGCCATAGAAAGCATCCTATCGGGCTGCATCACAGCCTGGTATGGCAACTGCTTGGCCCAAGACCGTATGAAACTTCAGAGAGTCATGAATACCGCCCAGTCCATCACAGGAACCAGCCTCCCATCCATTGACTCCATCTACACCTCCCGCTGCCGGGGGAAAGTGGGCAGCATAATCAAAGACCCCTCCCATCCAGGTTAGGCTCTCTTCCAATCTCTTCCATTGGGCAGAAGATATAAAAGTCTGAGAACACGCACGGACAGACTCAAAAACAGCTTCTTCCCCACTGTCACCGAACACCTGAATGACCCTCTTATGGACTGAACTGATCTCTTTACGCATCTTCTCTACTGAGTAGTACTACACTCCGTATGCTTCACCCGATGTCTATGTATTTACATTGTGTATTTATCGTATGTCCTTTGTTTTTCATGTATGGAACGATCTGTCTGGATTGTACGCAGAACAATAATATTCACTGCACCTCGGTATACGTGACAATAAATCTAAATCTAAAAATCTGCCAGGAGGGGGACCTTTGTTTTTCTCTCCCTCTGGCTCCTTCTGGGGAATTTGCTGGTGATATTTGTTTAGCTTCACAATCCGCTGTTTATAATGCAGTCACTTGTGACAGGTGCCAGGACTGGCTCATTATGTGCACTTTAGCACTGATGAGGCCTGTCAGTTGTGAGAGGGTACGCACTCGTCACCTTTCATTGCCTGAAAATATTAAATCAACACAGATAGTGTGGTCTGTCCTATGTGGCTGTGCGTTATTTAACTGTGTCACAGAATCACAGAATACGACAGTGCAGTCGAGGCCCTTCGGCCCTTTGAGTCTGCACTGACGCATGATAGGTCCTGACCCACCCACCTAATCCCACTTGCCAGCAATTGGCCTGTAGCCTTGAATGTTATGACGTGTCAAACACTCATCCGGGTACTTTTTAAAGGATGTGAGGCAGCCCGCCTCTACCCCCCTCCCAGGCCGTGCATTCCAGGCCGTCACCACCCTCTGGGTAAAAATGTTTTCCTCAAATCCTCCCTAAACTTCCCAGCCCTCACTTCGAAGTTGTGTCGCCTTGTGACTGACCCTCAACTGAAGGGAACAGCTGCTCCCTATCCACCCTCTCCATGCCCCTCAAAGTCTTGTACACTTAAATCAGTCTTTTCTGATCCAGAGAAAGCAACCCAAGCCTATCCAACCTCTCTTCAAAACTTAAATGTTCCATCCCAGGCAACATCCTGGTGAATCGCCTCTGCACCCCCTCCAGTACAATCACATCCTCCCTATAATGTGGTGACCAGATCTGCTCACAGTACTCCAGCTGTGGTCTCACCAAAGTTCTATACAACTCCAACATAACCTTCCTGGTTTTGTAATCTGTGCCCCGATTGATTAAAGCGAGTGTCTCATCTGCCTTTTTCACCCCCCCCTATTAACCTGCCCTTCTGCCTTCAGAGATCCATGAACAAACACGTCAAGATCCCTTTGTTCTTCGGAACATCCCAGGGTCAGACCTCTCATAGTATATTTCCTTGTCAAATTACTCCTTCCAGGGGCTGGCACAGTGGCACAGTCGTTAACACTTCTGCCTCACGGCGCTGTGGACCCAGGTTCGATCCCGGCCCTGGGTCACTGTCCATGTGGAGTTTGCACATTCTCCCCCTAGGTCTCACCCACAAAGATGTGCAGGTTAGGTGGATTGGCCACGCTAAATTGCCCCTTAATTGGAAAAAAAATAATTGGGTACTCTAAATTTAAAAAAAAAACAGTTACTCCTTCCAAAGTAAGAAGTCTTACAACACCAGGTTAAAGTCCAACAGATTTGTTTCGAATCACTAGCTTTCGGAGCACTGCTCCTTCCTTAGCCTCGAAGAAGGCTGTCCAGTGCCCAACAAGTCTGGGGCAAGACCAGAACATGTGGGCGTGGTTGTCCAGGCCTCCTTGGCACTGTTCGCATCTATCCTCCACCTTTGGGAAGAACCTGCTCCTTTGGGTTCTGGTCAAGTGAGTTCTATGTACCACTTTTAGCTGCGTTAGGTTGAGCCTCGCGCATGTGGAGGTGGAGTTGACCCTGTGCAGTGTTTGGCTCCAGCGTCCCCACCCTATTTCGAACCCCAAGTCTTCCTCCCATTTCCTCCTTGTCGTGTCCAGTTCGGTGTCGGCCCTCTCTAGCAGTCGTTCGTACATGTCACTACAGTGCCTTCTGCCTCGGATGTCTGCATCCAGGAGCTCTTCTAATAGTGTCTGTTGTGGTGGTCGCGGGTATGTCCTTGTCTCCTTCCTTAGGAAGTTTTTAAGCTGCAGGTATCTGAGTTTGTTGCCTTTAGCTCGTTGGAATCTCGGCGTCAGTTCTTCCAGTGTTATGACCCTACTGTCAGTGTATAGGTCCCTGACTGTCAATGTCCCCCCGACTTGTCTCCACCTTTGGAAGGTGACATCGGTGAGTGCTAGTGTGAATCTATGGTTATTGCAGATTGGGCTTTGTCGGACATTTTGGTCAGTCTAAATTGCTGCCGTAGTTGGTTCCACGTCTGGAGGGTGGCTATCACCACTGGGCTGCTGGAGTGTTTCTTGGGCGGGGATGGGAGTGCCGCCGTGGCGAGGGTCCGGAGGGAGGTCCCCTTACAGGAGGCCTCCTCCGCACGCACCCACTCGGCCTCTGGCTCCTTTATCCATCCCTTCACTCTTTCTGCCGTCGCTGCACAGTGGTATAATTGTAGGTTTGGGAGGGCTAGCCCTCCCCTGGATTTTGTCTTCTGTAGGACCTTGTTTGTGATCCTAGCATTCTTCTCCTCCTCCCCCCCCCCCACCCCCCCCACCCCACCCCCCCCACCCCCACACACAAACACCATGGCCTTGTTAACTAACAATGCAATGCCTCCTCTTCACCATGTAGCTAGGAGCCTCTCCCATATCTCTCTGCCTTCAGTAGCCAAGCAAATGCCAGTGTGGCTTTCGTCCACCATTGTCTCCTCCGCAGCTGTCCAACCGGGCAAAGAAGAGGCAAAGATTGCATTGGATTTACAGCAGAAAAACAAGACATTTGGCCCAGCTGGACTATGATACTATTTGTGCTCCACACAAGCCTCATGACAGCCTACTTCAACTAACCCTGTTGACATTTACTTCTATTCACTTCTCCTCATGTACTTACCCAGCTTAGTCTTCAATGAATATATGCTATTTAACTCATTAACTCCATGAGGCGCAACATTCCGCATTTTAAACACTCTTTAGGTAAAGAGCATCCAACTTCTTGGATTTATTCATGATTATCTGAGCATCATAGGCCCTAATTTTGGATTCCATCACAAGTGAAATCATGTCCAATATTACTGGGGCCGTTAGTGACAATGGTGAGGGGGATATTAATTGACAGATGAATATTGGCCAAGGGACCAGGGATAACTCCACGGCGCTTCTTCAAACTCATACCGAGGGATTTTTCACGTCAACCCAAGAACGTAGGTGGTCACCAGTTTGAGGATCATCCAAACGATGGCACTTCCGACAGTGCAGCACTCCCTCAGCACTGCACAGGGAGTGCAGCCCTGGATTATGCGCTCCAATCTCTAAAATGGAACCCGACCCCCAACTGTCTGACCCAGAAACTGAGCCACATCTTTGTTCCCTTTATTTGTTCATGGGATGAGGGCGGTGCTCCTGGGGGGGGGAGGGGGGGGGGGGGGGTGGGGCGGTGGATATAAACCGGTTGCAATTCAGCTCCGGCGAGAGAACATAGTCCCCCAAATGAGTTGACGAGGGGGAGTCAGTGGATGTGGTATATTTGGCCTTTCAGAATTTTTTTGGCAAAGTCCCGCATAAGAGATTAATGTGTAAAATTAAAGCGCATGTGATTAGGGGAAGTTTATTGAGATGAATAGAAAACTGGTTGGTAGACAGGAAATAAAGAATAGGAATTAACGGGTCTTTTTCAAATTGGCAGGTAGCGACTGTAGGGTACCACAGGGATCGGTGCTGGGGCCCCAGCTATTCACAATATATATTAATGATTTGGATGAGGGAGGAAACAAAATGTAATATCTCCACATTTGCCGATGACACCAAGTTGGATGGGAGGGTGAGCTGTGAGGAGGATGCAGAGATGCTTCAACGTGATTTGAACAAGAGAGTGATGAGACTGTGGAATTTGTAACCACAGAAAGTGGTTGAGGCCAGAACATTGCATGTTTTCAAGAAGCAGTTAGACATAGCACTTGGGGTGAAGAGGGCCAAAGGATATAGGGGGGAAAGAAAGGATTAGGCTATTGAATTGGATGATCAGCCATGATTGTAATGAAAGGCAGAGCAAGCTCGAAGGGCCGAATGGCCTCCTCCTGCTTTATTTTCTATGTTTCAATGGGGTTGGGATTTACCAGCTGTTCACGCCAGCGGGAAATTCCGGTCCCACGCCGACACACAGGTTTCCTGGCGATGAGGAATGCTGGCACCATTGGCAACGACGGGACGGGTAGACCCTGCTGGCGGGCTGCCTCCACCGCCGAATACCACACAGCGGGGCGGGCGGTCAATCCCGCCCTCCGTTTCTAAACGGAGAATGCTTCCAATCCACGAGGAAGTCAAAACGTTAATCGTGTTTCTCTCTCCATAGACCCTGCCAAACCGGCTGCGGTTTTCCTGCATCTTCTGTTTTTATTTCATATTTCCAGCATCCGCAGGATTTTGCTTTTCTTGGAATGGAGTCTGGGTCACTGAACATATTCAAGACTGATTTGGAGAGATGTTTGATTGACAAGGGAGTCAAGGTTTATGGGGACAGGCGGGAAAGTTGAGTTAAGCCCGTGCGATATATGAGTGATTGGCCACCACCAGGTTTGAAGGACAACAAGCTACTGTTGCGTACCAGCCTCCCCGAACAGGCGCCGGAATGTGGCGACTAGGGGTTTTTCACAGCAACTTCATTGAAGCCTACTCGTGACAATAAGCAATTTTTTTTTTGTTTACTGTAATGCCTCTGACTATAATCAAAGTGCTCGGATGTGCTACTGACTTCTACAGCTCCAGGATTGATTCTGCTCGGGAAAGCCCACGCTTAGACACCGCGATCCGCACGCTACGGCCTGATTGGCTGATCGAGTCACATGGAAACCTCGCGACGTTAAAGGGGCCGCAACAATAGGCCACAATCAGGTCAATGATGACCTTGACAAATGGAGCAACAGGCTCAAGGGAATGAATGGTGAATTGCCGGGCAGAACGGGAGCGCAGTGGTTAGCACAGTTACTTCACAGCTCCAGGGTCCCAGGTTCGATTCCGGCTTGGGTCACTGTCTGCGCGGAGTCTGCACGTTCTCCCCGTGTCTGCGTGGGTTTCCTCCGGGTGCTCCGGTTTCCTCCCACAGTCCAAAGATGTGCAGATTAGGTGGATTGGCCATGATAAATTGCCCTTAGTGTCCAAAAAATGTTAAGTGGGGGTTACTGGGTTACGGGATAGGGTAGATACGTGGGCTCTTTGCACGGGCAGGTGCAGACTCGATGGGCTGAATGGCCTCCTTCTGCACTGTAAATTCTATGAAATCTATGCTCCTATTTCTGTTGTTCTAGTGCATCTTTGTGTTCTCTACAATCACCCTCGCAGAGTTCCTTTAAACAAGAATTGAAAGCGACTGCGGTGGGTTGTCACCATGGCAACTCGCTCTCAGTCTAATCCATCGGGACACCTGGAGATCTGATACAAATGCAGAGTTTGGGATAAAAAGCTATTGGGAAACCTACAGCTGAATGGTCCGGGTTGCTGACATTCTCCTTGACCGTCCCCAATGAGAGCGAGCCTGAAAATTCAAATTTAGCCCTGAGATTCTCTATCGAGCCACAGGTCACGGACGGGATTCTTCCGATCGCCGGCGCCAAAATCGTGTTCGCCGATCGCCGAGAGATTGCCTGTTTACGCCGGAATCGGGGGGGCGGTGCCGTTTTTCCGATACTCCGCCCCCTCGGGGAGTACGCCGCACGGCATATGGACGGCCTCAGGGCGTGACTTGAGTCCCTCCCCCGATACTCCGCCCCCTCGGGGAGTACGCCGCACGGCATATGGACGGCCTCAGGGCGTGACCTGAGTCCCTCCCCCGATACTCCGCCCCCTCGGGAGTACGCCGCACGGCATATGGACGGCCTCAGGGCGTGACCTGAGTCCCTCCCCCGATGCTCCGCCCCCGATGGTCCGAGTCCCCCACGCCGTCGCTCATGTGACCTCACACCTCGCATGGTGGCTGTGGACTGTGTCCAGCCCGGGGGGGAGGGGGGGAGGGGGGAAGCCATTCCGCTGGCAGGGTGGCCTTCATCGGGGGGGGGGGGGGGACCGGTGGGGGGTGGTCCCGGGTGGCAAGGCTGGTCACAGGGGGGCAGCCTTTGGCAGGCCAGGTGCGTGCGCGGCCGGCGCTGTGTTGCACGGCCACGGACCTCCGTGTGCATGCGTGGCCATGGACCCAGCCATTCTGCGGCCATATCCGCAGGTAAAGCCGGCGGCTTGACGCTGTGCGGCTGCTAGCCCCCCCCCCCCCCCCTCCCCCCTTGCCCCCCACTCCCACCGGACGGAGGATCGCCAACTTTCTGGAGCATCCAGCCACACGTTCTGCAGTCTGGCCAAAGTGAATGATGAACTACAGAACATCTAGTTTAAACAATCTATTATGGGACTAAGATAACTAGGATAAATAAAATAATAAACTGCTAACATTAATTAACTATTGTAAAACTACCGCAAAATACGTCCATCCTACAACACGTCCTGCTCCCAACATCCAGCCACAGGGTCACGTGGTGGGTTTACGCTGCCGCCTAGTGGTCGGAGGTTGTGCATAATATTATGTACAAACTTGCTTCATGTATATCATCACAGAGGCCATTTGGCCCATCGGGTCTACACCAACCCTCCAAAAGAGCACCCCATGTAGGCCCACGCCCCCCCCTGCCCTATCGCTGTCACCCCACCCAACCTACACATCTGAGGTACTGTGGGAGGAAACCGGAGCACCCGGAGGAAACCCACGCAGAGGCGGTGAGAACGTGCAGACTCCGCACAGACAGTGACCCAAGGCCGGAGATTGAACCCTGGCGCTGTGAGGCAGCAGTGCTAACTGCTGTGCCACCGTGCTGCTCCTTGGAAGTGGCCAAGCCCAAAGCCCGGCTTGTGTGTCCGGTCGGCGATAGGCCAGCCATCGGTGACCTTTCTACATCCCGGAGACATGCCAGTGACCTCACTGAGGAACTGCTTCCAGCTTCGTTGGGAACAAGGGACGAAGAACTTCAGCCATCATTCCCAGGCTGGCCCTTTGACAAAGGTGAGCAATCCTTAACCTTCTCCCAGTTTCTCTGGTCGGCCCACGCAACTGAATTCCCTCAGCCCCGGTCCCATCCTCGCAAATCTCCTCAGCGTCCAATCTGAGGTCTGGATATCCTTCCTAATGGGTGATGCTCAGAATTGGGCACAATACGCCCGCTGAGGCCTAATGCTTTACAAAAGCATAATTTCCTTGCTTTTGTACTCTCTTTGTAAAGCCAAACGTCCCGTGTACTTTGATAACCTGCCCTGCCACCTCTAAAGATTTGTAATCCTATACCCCTAGCTGCCCCTCACCCACTTTGAGAGTGTACAGATCCCAGGGAGCAATTAAACACGGGGATGGAATCAAAGCTTGATCTTCCGCTGTGGTACATGAAGGGTTAATCTCCAGCCAGAGGGAACCTTGAAACAGTAACAACCAATCTTCAGTGCCTCTCAGTCAGTTTGTCTGCTGCTGCTCCAGACTTCACCTCTCTGCTATGTCAAAATCTCTGTCCCACATTGCGGAAAGAATGGCGGGGCCAGCTTCTGCCATTGAAACGTCTTGTTGCATCTGCAACTGCTCCTTCCCTGACACCGAGCAGTTGCCCTGCGGCCATTACTTGTGCTCAAACTGCACCGAGGACACCCAGGCCAGGGTGGCAGGCGAGGATACCATGTGCTGCCCACTGTGCGGCGATGTATTCCCCTTCGATCCCAGTCCGGCCCTCCCCCAGCCGGACAAGCCGGAGGAGGCTGCCTCCCTCCTGGTCCCCGCCGCCGGGCTTCTCTCATCCGGAGAAGACCCCGAGGAAGCCAATGTGTGCGACCCTCTGGGGGAGCCCTCGACTGACCTCACCGGGAAACGGTGCCAGGAACATAACGAGGTTCTGGAGTTTTACTGTGAAGATGACGGAGAATGCGTGTGCAGCCCCTGTACCATAACAGGCATGCACAAATCTCACTCTCTGATGAGCTTCAGGAACGCAGAAATTCAGATTAAGGTGAGTGAGAGGGAAGAGGATGGTCCAATTAAAATTTAAGCAGAGTTTTGGGGATATAAGATAAGACCAAAATGAGCAAAGGTGCAACAACTTTGGTGAGGAAGAGGAGATAGTGTGAAATCATAGAATGGTTACAGCACAGCAAGAGCCCATTTGGCCCTTTCTATGTGTATCTAACTAAAGGAAAGTACTTCTCCAAATGTCTATAATAGTGGTGAAGCCACAGACCAATGGGGAAGAACAAAGGAAATGGTAAGAGTTGCAAAAAGGGAATACGTGGCATTAACTGTGCAGTGGGATTGAGGGCGACCTTCCTTCTGAACAAACATCGTCAAACTGAAATTGTAAATAGGGAAATGGAAGACTTGGCGAAATAATTATCCTGCAATTATTCACAATAGAAATAGATAAAGTGTTGAAAATAGAATGAAAACAAGGGGCGACCTAATTTGAATGAATGTAAATTAGAAAAGGTAATGGAGAAAATAAAGCGATTGATAATTGCCAAGGCTCCACGACCTGATGAGTGCAACCACAAGATATTAAATAACGCAGGTGAGGAATCTGTTGATGTGTTAGTGCTGCCCGAGGCTCGAGGGGCTGAATGGCCTACCTCTCTTCCTAATTTGTACGTTTGTTCCAAACTTTCTTGATTCGGGAACTTTCTCCTTGGGTTAAAGGTCACCAATCTCACATGATCCTTTAAGAAGGGTAATGTGGAGATGCCGACGCTGGACTGGGGTGAGCACAGTAAGAAGTCTTACAACACCAGGTTAAAGTCCAACAGGATTGTTTCGAATCACTAGCTTTCGGAGCGCCGCTCCTTCCGGGCTGCACGGTAGCACAGTGGTTAGCACAGTTGCTTCGCGGCTCCAGGGTCCCAGGTTCGATTCCCGGCTTGGGTCACTGTCTGTGTGGAGTTTGCACGTTCTCCCCGTGTCTGCGTGGGTTTCCTCCGGGTGCTCCGGTTTCCTCCCACAGTCCAAAGATATGCAGGTTAGGTGGATTTGCTATGCTAAATTGCCCTTAGTGTCCAAAAAGGTTAGGTGGGGTTACAGGGATATAGGGTGGATGCGTGGATAGGGTGCTCTTTCCAAGGGCCGGTGCAGACTCGATGGGCCGAATGGCCTCCTTCTGCACTGCAAATTCTATGATTCTATGAGGTGGGACATAGAGAGTCGGGATTATGGGTGTGTGATTATGTGGAGGCCCGATCTGTGCTGAGGCCATAGCTTTTCACTATATTTCAAAATAGCTTGGCTAAAGGAGTACAGGAATAGGGAGCCTTGTAAGTTTGGACAGTTTCCTGTTCTTGATTAATGCGGGGATTAGGGCTTATGGGGAGAAGGCAGGAGAATGGGGATGAGAAAAATATCAGCCATGATTGAATGGCGGAGCAGACTCGATGGGCTGAATGGCCTTATTCTGCTCCTATGTCGCATGGTCTTATGGTCTGAGAGGAGATTTGTCAGAGGTATTCAAAATCATGAAGGGGTGTGCCATTCTGTCAAGTATCCGCGTTTGCTGATTGATCCAATGGGATGGTCAGTAATGTGAAAGGAGTAGAGATGGAATACTGTACTGATAGATGAAATGGAATCATAGAACCCCTACAGTGCAGAAGGAGGCCATTCAGCCCGTCGAGTCTGCACCGGCCCTCTAAAAGAGAACCCACTCCCCCGCCCTATCCCCGTAACCCTACCTAACCTGCACAACCCTGGACACTAAGGGACAATTTAGTATGGCCAATCCACCTAAATAAGTGGCCAAAATTGTGGTAGATGGAGTTCAATATGGGTAAGTCCACTTTGACGGACAGATGAGAGTATATTTGACATGGTTAGAAAATAGGAACTGTGGAAGAGCAGAGAGAGTTAGAGATCACTGTAAGATCATGGAATCACTACAGTGCAGAAGGAGGCCATTTGACCCATCGAGTCTGCACCAGCCCTCTCACAGAGCACTCCACCCAAGTCCACTCCCACGCCCTATCCCAATACCCCTTAACCTAACCGACACATCTTTGGACACTATGGGGCAATTTAGCATGGCAATTTCATCTAACATGCACAACTTTGGACTGTGGGAGGAAACCGGAGCACCCGGAGGAAACCCACGCAGACACGGGGAGAACGTGTAGACTCCGCACAGTCACCCAAGACTGGAATTGAACCTGGGTCCCTGGCGCTGTGAGACAGCAGTGCCAACCACTGTGCCACCCAAGAAAGATTGCAAAAACTAGATAACAGATACAAAGAAGTACAAGGGTGAGCCTTAACCATGGGTGCCATTAGGGTATTTGATGCTGGACAGACAACGCAAGGCCCCGACACCTGTCCTCACTCTATGTCCACCTGCAAGTCCATACACAGTAGCTACTGTTCAAGAACAAGGGAAATTCTGGATAGTATGGCGCCTTCCTACTGCACAGGCTCTAAGGTACACTGAAGCACCCCTTTGAAAGCTGACCTTACCCAAAGAATCAAACCTAGGAGCGTCCTCTATGACTCAGCAACCCACTGGAAATCCCGCAAACCCATCAGGGTGGCACAGCGGTACAGTGCGGTTAGTACTGCTGCCTCAGAGCGCCAGGGACCCAGGTTTGATTCCAACCTTGGGTAACTGTCTGTGCGGAGTCTGCACGTTCTCCCCTTGTCTGCGTGGGTTTCCTCAGGGTGCTCCGGTTTCCTCCCACAGCCCAAGGATATGCAGGTAAAGTGGATTGGCCATGCTAAATTGCCCCGTAGTGTCCAAGGATGTGCGAGTTAGGTGGATTGGCCATGCTAAATTGCCCCTCAGTGCCCAAGGATGTGCGAGTTAGGTGGATTGGCCATGCTAAATTGCCCCTCAGTGCCCAAGGATGTGCGAGTTAGGTGGATTGGCCATGCTAAATTGGCCCTCAGTGCCCAAGAATGTGCGGGTTAGGTGGATTGGCCATGCTAAATTGCCCCTTAGTGCCCAAGGATATGCAAGTTAGGAGGATTGGCCATGCTAAATTGGCCCTCAGTGCCCATAGATGTGGGGTTAGGTGGATTGGCCATGCTAAATTTCCCCTTAGTGCCCAAGGATATGCAAGTTAGGTGGATTGGCCATGCTAAATTGCCCCTCAGTGCCCAAGGATATGCAAGTTAGATGGATTGGCCATGCTAAATTGGCCCTCAGTGCCCATAGATGTGGGGTTAGGTGGATTGGCCATGCTAAATTTCCCCTTAGTGCCCAAGGATATGCAGGTTAGGTGGATTGGCCATGCTAAATTGCCCCTCAGTGCCCACGGATGTGCGAGTTAGGTGGATTGGCCATGCTAAATTGCCCCTCAGTGCCCAAGGATGTGTGGATTAGGTGGACTAGCCATGCTAAATTGCCCTTCCGTGCCCAAGGATGTGCGGGTTAGGTGGATTGGCCATGCTAAATTGCCCCTCAGTGCCCATAGATGTGTGGGGTTAGGTGGATTGGCCATGCTAAATTGGCCCTCAGTGCCCAAGGATGTGTGGGTTAGGTGGATTGGCCATGCTAAATTGCCCCTCAGTGCCCAAGGATGTGCGGGTTAGGTGGATTGGCCATGCTAAATTGCCCCTTAGTGCCCAAGGATGTTCGGGTTAGGTGGACTGGCCATGCTAAATTTCCCCTTAGTGCCCAAGGATGTGCGGGTTAGGTGGATTGGTCGTGCTAAAGTTCCCCTTAGTGACCTAAAATGTGCGGGTTTGGTGAGGTTACAGGGTTAAGAGGATAAGGCAGCGGGAGTGGGCCGAGGTAGAGTGCTCTTTCGGAGGGTCAGTGCAGACCTGAGAGGCTGAATGACCTCTTTCCGCGTTGTAGGCATTCTAGGTATCAGATAGATACAGACAGACACTCGGGCAACTACACAGCGGCTGCATCAGTCCCTCAACTTGGTGCTGAGCACTTTTGTCAACATGGGATCAAACCTCACCTCACAGACAGGAGAACAGAGTCCAGGCTGCAGTGTAGTGCTGCACTGCCAAAAACACGACCGTGAAGCTGAATTCCTGTCTGGACACTCAGATGGACATAAACAGTCCCGTGGTTTCATGCAACGATCAGCTTCCAGTGACCTGGGCTGTATTTATCCCTCACCCAGTATGGCCGGTTATCTCTTTGCCATTTATGGGGACCCTGTGTTTAAATGGCCACTGCTTTTCCGATCACAGTGGCTGTGGTCAGAGTCCCTTTCAGGTGCCCCCTCCTTAAGGCCCGATGGTCTCTAGACCCCCCTCTCAAAGTACCTGGAGAAGTGGGAAACGTTCCAAATGATCTGTCGCTTTGCTTCTTTACTGAGAATCAAATCATCCTGCCCTAAGAGCAGTATAGTTACAAAGAAGAGTTATACTGGACTCGAAACGCTAACTCTGTTTCTCTCTCCACAGATGCTGCCAGACCCTGCTGAGTTATCCCAGCACTTTCTGTTTTTATATCCGATCCCCAAATCTGCTGTACTCTACAGTTATTTCAGTATAGCCCCTGAACCTACCCGTTTTCCCTGGAATGCCTTTCAATCTATGCTCCAAATGATTTTTTTTCTGGGAATTATTTGACCTATCTTCACAGGGGAAGTTGACAAAAGAAATTGAGAGCCTTCGGATCATTCAGCAAGATTGCCATTTTAAACACCAGGACGTGACCGTGTCCCAGTCGGAGATAAAGGTAGAGTGCGGCGCCCGGGACCGGGTTTATGATGGGACATGAGCTGAATGTTTTGACACAGGAACAAGGGGTTGACAACTTGCAAACAGTCAAAACCTGACAGTGACATCCTGACAGTGTAAAACTGACAGTGACATCCTGACAGTGACAACCTGACAGTGTAAAACTGACAGTGACATCCTGACAGTGTGAAACTGACAGTGACAACCTGACAGTGTAAAACTGACAGTGACAACCTGACAGTGACAACCTGACAGTGACAACCAGACAGTGTAAAACTGACAGTGACAACCTGACAGTGTAAAACTGACAGTGACAACCTGACAGTGACAACCTGACAGTGACAACCTTACAGTGTAAAACTGACAGTGACAACCTGACAGTGTAAAACTGACAGTGACATCCTGACAGTGACATCCTGACAGTGACATCCTGACAGTGACATCCTGACAGTGACAACCTGACAGTGACATCCTGACAGTGTAAAACTGACAGTGTAAAACTGACAGTGACAACCTGACAGTGTAAAACTGACAGTGACAACCTGACAGTGACAACCTGACAGTGACATCCTGACAGTGTAAAACTGACAGTGTAAAACTGACAGTGACAACCTGACAGTGTAAAACTGACAGTGACATCCTGACAGTGACAAACTGACAGTGACAACCTGACTGTGTAAAACTGACAGTGACATCCTGACAGTGACATCCTGACAGTGACATCCTGACAGTGACATCCTGACAGTGTAAAACTGACAGTGTAAAACTGACAGTGACATCCTGACAGTGTAAAACTGACAGTGACATCCTGACAGTGTAAAACTGACAGTGACAACCTGACAGTGACAACCTTACAGTGTAAAACTGACAGTGACAACCTGACAGTGACAACCTGACAGTGACAACCTGACAGTGACAACCTGACAGTGACAACCTTACAGTGTAAAACTGACAGTGACAACCTGACAGTGACAACCTTACAGTGTAAAACTGACAGTGACAACCTGACAGTGACAACCTGACAGTGACAACCTGACAGTGACATCCTGACAGTGACAACCTGACAGTGACAACCTGACAGTGACATCCTGACAGTGACAACCTGACAGTGAGAACCTGACAGTGACAACCTGACAGTGACATCCTGACAGTGTAAAACTGACAGTGACAACCTGACAGTGACAACCTGACAGTGACAACCTGACAGTGACAACCTGACAGTTTACAACCTGACAGTGACAACCTGACAGTGACAACCTGACAGTGTAAAACTGACAGTGACAACCTGACAGTGACATCCTGACAGTGACAACCTGACAGTGACAAACTGACAGTGACAACCTGACAGTGACATCCTGACAGTGTAAAACTGACAGTGACAACCTGACAGTGACAACCTGACAGTGACAACCTGACAGTGACAACCTGACAGTGACAACCTGACAGTGACAACCTGACAGTGACATCCTGACAGTGTAAAACTGACAGTGACAACCTGACAGTGACAACCTGACAGTGACAACCTGACAGTGACAACCTGACAGTGACAAACTGACAGTGACAACCTGACAGTGACAACCTGACAGTGACAACCTGACAGTGACAACCTGACAGTGACATCCTGACAGTGTAAAACTGACAGTGACATCCTGACAGTGTAAAACTGACAGTGACAACCTGACAGTGACAACCTGACAGTGACATCCTGACAGTGTAAAACTGACAGTGACATCCTGACAGTGTAAAACTGACAGTGACAACCTGACAGTGACAACCTGACAGTGACATCCTGACAGTGACAACCTGACAGTGACAACCTGACAGTGACAACCTGACAGTGACAACCTGACAGTGACAACCTGACAGTGACAACCTGACAGTGTAAAACTGACAGTGACAACCTGACAGTGTGAAACTGACAGTGACAACCTGACAGTGACAACCTGACAGTGACAACCTGACAGTGACAACCTGACAGTGACATCCTGACAGTGACAACCTGACAGTGACAACCTGACAGTGACAACCTGACAGTGACAACCTGACAGTGACATCCTGACAGTGACAACCTGACAGTGACAACCTGACAGTGACAACCTGACAGTGACATCCTGACAGTGACAACCTGACAGTGAGAACCTGACAGTGACAACCTGACAGTTTACAACCTGACAGTGACAACCTGACAGTGACAACCTGACAGTGACAACCTGACAGTGACAACCTGACAGTGACATCCTGACAGTGACAACCTGACAGTGACAACCTGACAGTGACAACCTGACAGTGACAACCTGACAGTGACAACCTGACAGTGACATCCTGACAGTGACAACCTGACAGTGACATCCTGACAGTGTAAAACTGAGAGTGTAAAACTGACAGTGGCAACCTGACAGTGACAACCTGACAGTGACATCCTGACAGTGTAAACCTGACAGTGACAACCTGACAGTGACAAACTGACAGTGACAACCTGACAGTGACAACCTGACAGTGACAACCTGACAGTGACATCCTGACAGTGACAGCCTGACAGTGACAAACTGACAGTGACAACCTGACAGTGACAACCTGACAGTGACAACCTGACAGTGACATCCTGACAGTGACAACCTGAAAGTGACAACCTGACAGTGACAACCTGACAGTGACAACCTGACAGTGACAACCTGACAGTGTAAAACTGACAGTGACAACCTGACAGTGTAAAACTGACAGTGTAAAATTGACAGTGACAACCTGACAGTGACAACCTGACAGTGACAACCTGAAAGTGACAACCTGACAGTGACAACCTGACAGTGACATCCTGACAGTGACAACCTGAAAGTGACAACCTGACAGTGACAACCTGACAGTGACAACCTGACAGTGATAACCTGACTGTGTAAAACTGACAGTGACAACCTGACAGTGATAATCTGACAGTGACAACCTGACAGTGACATCCTGACAGTGACAACCTGACAGTGTGAAACTGACAGTGACAACCTGACAGTGACATCCTGACAGTGACATCCTGACAGTGACATCCTGACAGTGTAACACTGACAGTGACAAACTGACAGTGACAACCTGACAGTGACAACCTGACAGTGACATCCTGACAGTGTAACACTGACAGTGACAACCTGACAGTGACAACCTGATAGTGTAAAACTGACAGTGACAACCTGACAGTGACAACCTGATAGTGTAAAACTGACAGTGACATCCTGACAGTGACAACCTGACAGTGACATCCTGACAGTGTAACACTGACAGTGACAAACTGACAGTGACAACCTGACAGTGACAACCTGACAGTGACATCCTGACAGTGTAACACTGACAGTGACAACCTGACAGTGACAACCTGATAGTGTAAAACTGACAGTGACATCCTGACAGTGACAACCTGACAGTGACAACCTGACAGTGTAAAACTGACAGTGACAACCTGACAGTGACAACCTGACAGTGTAAAACTGACAGTGACAACCTGACAGTGACAACCTGACAGTGACAACCTGATAGTGTAAAACTGACAGTGACATCCTGACAGTGTAAAACTGACAGTGACATCCTGACAGTGACAACCTGACAGTGACAACCTGACAGTGTAAAACTGACAGTGACAACCTGACAGTGACAACCTGACAGTGACAACCTGACAGTGTAAAACTGACAGTGACAACCTGACAGTGTAAAATTAACAGTGACAACCTGACAGTGACAACCTGACAGTGTAAAACTGACAGTGGCAACCTGACAGTGACAACCTGACAGTGACAACCTCACAGTGACAACCTGACAGTGTAAAACTGACAGTGACAACCTGACAGTGACAACCTGACAGTGACAACCTGACAGTGACATCCTGACAGTGACATCCTGACAGTGTAACACTGACAGTGACAAACTGACAGTGACAACCTGAATGTGACAACCTGACAGTGACAACCTGACAGTGTAAAACTGACAGTGACAACCTGACAGTGACAACCTGACAGTGACATCCTGACAGTGTGAAACTGACAGTGACAACCTGAATGTGACAACCTGACAGTGACATCCTGACAGTGACAACCTGACAGTGTAAAACTGACAGTGACAACCTGACAGTGACAACCTGACAGTGACATCCTGACAGTGTGAAACTGACAGTGACAACCTGACAGTGACAACCTGACAGTGACATCCTGACAGTGACAACCTGACAGTGACAACCTGACAGTGACAACCTGACAGTGACATCCTGACAGTGACAACCTGACAGTGACAACCTGACAGTGACAACCTGACAGTGACATCCTGACAGTGACAACCTGACAGTGACAACCTGACAGTGACATCCTGACAGTGACAACCTGACAGTGACATCCTGACAGTGTAAAACTGACAGTGACATCCTGACAGTGAAATCCTGACAGTGACATCCTGACATTGACAACCTGAGAGTGACATCCTGACAGTGACATCCTGACAGTGAAATCCTGACAGTGACATCCTGACATTGACAACCTGAGAGTGACATCCTGACAGTGTGAAACTGACAGTGACAACCTGACAGTGTAAAACTGACAGTGACATCCTGACAGTGACAACCTGACAGTGACAACCTGACTGTGACAACCTGACAGAGACAACCTGACAGTGACAACCTGACAGTGACAACCTGACAGTGTGAAACTGACAGTGACAACCTGACAGTGTAAAACTGACAGTGACATCCTGACAGTGACAACCTGACTGTGACATCCTGACAGTGACAACCTGACAGTGACATCCTGACATTGACAACCTGAGAGTGACATCCTGACAGTGTGAAACTGACAGTGACAACCTGACAGTGTAAAACTGACAGTGACATCCTGACAGTGACAACCTGACTGTGACATCCTGACAGTGACAACCTGACAGTGACATCCTGACATTGACAACCTGAGAGTGACATCCTGACAGTGTGAAACTGACAGTGACAACCTGACAGTGTAAAACTGACAGTGACAACCTGACAGTGACAACCTGACAGTGACATCCTGACAGTGTAAAACTGACAGTGACATCCTGACAGTGACAACCTGACAGTGTGAAACTGACAGTGACAACCTGACAGTGACAACCTGACAGTGTGAAACTGACAGTGACAACCTGACAGTGACATCCTGACAGTGACATCCTGACAGTGACAACCTGACAGTGACATCCTGACTGTGACAACCTGACAGAGACAACCTGACAGTGACAACCTGACAGTGACAACCTGACAGTGTAAAACTGACAGTGACAACCTGACAGTGACAACCTGACAGTGACAACCTGACAGAGACAACCTGACAGTGACAACCTGACAGTGACATCCTGACAGTGACAACCTGACAGTGACAACCTGACAGTGACAACCTGACAGTGACATCCTGACAGCGACACCCTGACAGTGACAACCTGACAGTGACAACCTGACAGTGACATCCTGACAGTGACATCCTGACAGTGTAAAACTGACAGTGACAACCTGACAGTGACAACCTGACAGTGTAAAACTGACAGTGACAACCTGACAGTGTAAAACTAAGAGTGACAACCTGACAGTGACAACCTGACAGTGACATCCTGACAGTTTAAAACTGACAGTGACATCCTGACAGTGACAACCTGACAGTGTAAAACTGACAGTGATAACCTGACAGTGACAACCTGACAGTGACAACCTGACAGTGACAACCTGACAGTGACATCCTGACAGTGACAACCTGAAAGTGACAACCTGACAGTGACAACCTGACAGTGTAAAACTGACAGTGACAACCTGACAGTGTAAAACTGACAGTGTAAAATTGACAGTGACAACCTGACAGTGATACCCTGACAGTGTAAAACTGACAGTGACAACCTGACAGTGACAATCTGACAGTGACAACCTGACAGTGTGAAACTGAGAGTGACATCCTGACAGTGACAACCTGACAGTGTAACACTGACAGTGACAACCTGACAGTGACATCCTGACAGTGTAAAACTGACAGTGACATCCTGACAGTGACAACCTGACAGTGACATCCTGACAGTGACATCCTGACAGTGACAACCTGAGAGTTTAAAACTGACAGTGACATCCTGACAGTGACAACCTGACAGTGACATCCTGACAGTGACATCCTGACAGTGACAACCTGAGAGTGACAACCTGACAGTGTAAAACTGACAGTGTAAAACTGACAGTGACATCCTGACAGTGACAACCTGACAGTGACAACCTGACAGAGACAACCTGACAGTGACAACCTGACAGTGACAACCTGACAGTTACAACCTGACAGTGACAACCTGACAGTGACAACCTGACAGTGACAACCTGACAGTGTAAAACTGACAGTGACAACCTGACATTGACAACCTGACAGTGTAAAACTGACAGTGACAACCTGACAGTGTAAAACTAAGAGTGACAACCTGACAGTGACAACCTGACAGTGTAAAACTGACAGTGACAACCTGACAGTGTAAAACTGACAGTGTAAAACTGACAGTGACATCCTGACAGTGACAACCTGACAGTGACAACCTGACAGTGTGAAACTGACAGTGACAACCTGACAGTGACAACCTGACAGTTACAACCTGACAGTGACAACCTGACAGTGTGAAACTGACAGTGACAACCTGACATTGACAACCTGACAGTGTAAAACTGACAGTGACAACCTGACAGTGTAAAACTAAGAGTGACAACCTGACAGTGTAAAACTGACAGTGATAACCTGACAGTGACACCCTGACAGTGACAACCTGACAGTGACAACCTGACAGTGACAACCTGACAGTGACAACCTGACAGTGTAAAACTGACAGTGACAACCTGACAGTGTAAAACTGACAGTGACAACCTGACAGTGTAAAACTGACAGTGTAAAATTGACAGTGACAACCTGACAGTGACAACCTGACAGTGTAAAACTGACAGTGACAACCTGACAGTGACAACCTGACAGTGTAAAACTGACAGTGACAACCTGACAGTGTAAAACTGACAGTGACAACCTGACAGTGACAACCTGACAGTGACAACCTGACAGTGTAAAACTGACAGTGACAACCTGACAGTGTAAAACTGACAGTGATAACCTGACAGTGTAAAACTGACAGTGACAACCTGACAGTGACAACCTGACAGTGACATCCTGACAGTGACATCCTGACAGTGACAACCTGACAGTGTAAAAGTGACAGTGACAACCTGACAGTGTAAAAGTGACAGTGACATTCTGACAGTGTAAAACTGACAGTGACAACCTGAAACAGACAAACTGACAGTGACAACCTGACAGTGAAAAACTGACAGTGACATCCTGACAGTGACAACCTGACAGTGACAACTTGATAGTGACAAACTGAGAGAGACAAACTGACAGTGACAACCTGACAGTGACATCCTGACAGTGACAACGTGAGAGTGACACCCTGACCGTGTAAAACTGACAGTGAAAACCTGACAGTGTAAACCTGACAGTGTAAAACTGACAGTGACAACCTGACAGTGACAACCTGACAGTGTGAAACTGACAGTGACAACCTGACAGTGTAAAACTGATTGTGACAACCTGACAGTGACAACCTGACAGTGTGAAACTGACAGTGACAACCTGACAGTGTAAAACTGACAGTGACAACCTGACAGTGTAAAACTGACAGTGACAACCTGACAGTGACATCCTGACAGTGTAAAACTGACAGTGACAACCTGACAGTGTAAAACTGATTGTGACAACCTGACAGTGACAACCTGACAGTGTGAAACTGACAGTGACAACCTGACAGTGTAAAACTGATTGTGACAACCTGACAGTGACAACCTGACAGTGTGAAACTGACAGTGACAACCTGACAGTGTAAAACTGATTGTGACAACCTGACAGTGACAACCTGACAGTGACATCCTGACAGTGTAAAACTGACAGTGACAACCTGACAGTGACAACCTGACAGTGTGAAACTGACAGTGACAACCTGACAGTGACAACCTGACAGTGACAACCTGATAGTGACAACCTGACAGTGTAAAACTGACAGTGAAAACCTGACAGTGTGAAACTGACAGTGACAACCTGACAGTGTGAAACTGACAGTGACAACCTGACAGTGTAAAACTGACAGTGACAACCTGACAGTGACAACCTGACAGTGACAACCTGACAGTGTAAAACTGACAGTGACAACCTGACAGTGACAACCTGACAGTGACAACCTGACAGTGTAAAACTGACAGTGACAACCTGACAGTGACAACCTGACAGTGTAAAACTGACAGTGACAACCTGACAGTGACAACCTGACAGTGTGAAACTGACAGTGACAACCTGACAGTGACAACCTGACAGTGTAAAACTGACAGTGACAACCTGACAGTGACAACCTGATAGTGACAACCTGACAGTGTAAAACTGACAGTGAAAACCTGATAGTGTAAAACTGACAGTGACAACCTGACAGTGTGAAACTGACAGTGAAAACCTGACAGTGTAAACCTGACGGTGATAACCTGACAGTGACTACCTGACAGTGACTACCTGACAGTGTGAAACTGACAGTGAAAACCTGACAGTGTAAACCTGACGGTGATAACCTGACAGTGACAACCTGACAGTGTAAAACTGACAGTGACAACCTGACAGTGACAACCTGACAGTGTGAAACTGACAGTGACAACCTGACAGTGTAAAAGTGACAGTGACAACCTGACAGTGGGAAACTGACAGTGACAACCTGACAGTGTAAAACTGACAGTGACAACCTGACAGTGTAAAACTGACAGTGATAACCTGACAGTGACAACCTGACAGTGTAAAACTGACAGTGACAACCTGACAGTGACAACCTGACAGTGGGAAACTGACAGTGACAACCTGACAGTGTAAAACTGACAGTGACAACCTGACAGTGACTACCTGACAGTGTGAAACTGACAGTGACAACCTGACAGTGACAACCTGATAGTGACAACATGACAGTGTAAAACTGACAGTGACAACCTGACAGTGACTACCTGACAGTGTGAAAACTGACAGTGACATCCTGACAGTGACAACCTGAATGTGTAAAACTGAGAGTGACATCCTGACAGTGACATCCTGACAGTGACAACCTGACAGTGACAACCTGAGAGTGTAAAACTGACAGTGACAACCTAACAGTGACAACCTGACAGTGACAATCTGATAGTGACAACCTGACAGTGTGAAACTGACAGTGACAACCTGACAGTGACATCCTGACAGTGTAAAACTGACAGTGATAAACTGACAGTGACAACCTGACAGTGACAACCTGACAGTGACAACCTGACAGTGTAAAACTGACAATGTAAAACTGACAGTGATAAACTGACAGTGACAACCTGACAGTGACAACCTGATAGTGTAAAACTGACAGTGACAACCTGACAGTGACATCCTGACAGTGTAAAACTGACACTGACAACCTGACAGTGACATCCTGACAGTGTGAAACTGACAGTGACAACCTGACAGTGACAACCTGACAGTGACATCCTGACAGTGACAACCTGACAGTGTGAAACTGACAGTGACACCCTTTCAGTGTGAAACTGACAGTGACAACCTGACAGTGTGAAACTGAGTGACAACCTGACAGTGACAACATGACTGTGTGAAACTGACAGTGACACCCTTTCAGTGTGAAACTGACAGTGACAAACTGACAGTGTGAAACTGACAGTGATAATCTGACAGTGTAAAACTGAGAGACAACCTGACAGTGACAAACTGACAGTGCAAACCTGACAGTGACAACCTGACAGTGTGAAACTGACAGTGACAACCTGACAGTGTAAAAGTGACAGTGACAACCTGACAGTGGGAAACTGACGGTGATAACCTGACAGTGACAACCTGACAGTGTAAAACTGACAGTGACAACCTGACAGTGTGAAACTGACAGTGACAACCTGACAGTGTAAAAGTGACAGTGACAACCTGACAGTGTGAAACTGACAGTGACAACCTGACAGTGTAAAACTGACAGTGATAACCTGACAGTGACTACCTGACAGTGTGAAACTGACAGTGAAAACCTGACAGTGTGAAACTGACAGTGACAACCTGACAGTGTAAACTGAGTGACAACCTGACAGTGACAACCTGACAGTGACAACCTGACAGTGACATCCTGACAGTGACAACCTGACAGTGACATCCTGACAGTGACAACCTGACAGTGACATCCTGACAGTGACAACCTGACAGTGACATCCTGACAGTGACAACCTGACAGTGTGAAACTGACAGTGACAACTTGACAGTGACATCCTGACAGTGACAACCTGACAGTGTGAAACTGACAGTGACAACTTGACAGTGACATCCTGACAGTGACAACCTGACAGTGTAAAACTGACAGTGACAACCTGACAGTGACAACCTGACAGTGACAACCTGACAGTGACAACCTGACAGTGACAACCTGACAGTGACATCCTGACAGTGACAACCTGACAGTGACAACCTGACAGTGACAACCTGACAGTGTAAAACTGACGGTGACAGCCTGACAGTGACAACCTGACAGTGACAACCTGACAGTGTAAAACTGACAGTGACAACCTGACAGTGTAAAACCTGACAGTGACAACCTGACAGTGACAACCTGACAGTGACATCCTGACAGTGACATCCTGACAGTGACAACCTGACAGTGACAACCTGACAGTGACATCCTGACAGTGACATCCTGACAGTGACATCCTGACAGTGACAACCTGACAGTGACAACCTGACAGTGACAACCTGACAGTGACATCCTGACAGTGACAACCTGACAGTGACAACCTGACAGTGACATCCTGACAGTGTAAAACTGACAGTGACAACCTGACAGTGACAACCTGACAGTGTGAAACTGACAGTGACAACCTGACAGTGACAACCTGACAGTGACAACCTGACAGTGTAAACTGACAGTGACAACCTGACAGTGACATCCTGACAGTGTGAAACTGAGTGACAACCTGACAGTGACAACCTGACAGTGTAAAACTGACGGTGACAGCCTGACAGTGACAACCTGACAGTGACAACCTGACAGTGTAAAACTGACAGTGACAACCTGACAGTGACAACCTGACAGTGACAACCTGACAATGACATCCTGACAGTGACAACCTGACAGTGACAACCTGACAGTGACAACCTGACAGTGACAACCTGACAGTGACAACCTGACAGTGTACAACTGACAGTGACAACCTGACAGTGACATCCTGACAGTGACATCTGGCAGTGTGGAACTGAGCGACA